>NW_027661907.1:214700-243604 GCF_963422515.1 Blennius ocellaris
CTCACTGCAGGACGGACATGGAAAGAAAAGATGGAAGGAAAAGGTGAAATCAAAACAAGAAACAGAAACTTTCAAGAGGAAAAATGGAACAAATCCTGTTTTTAACAACCAACTGTTCTTTATGCGTCATTGATACGGGGACAATGTGTGGACGGATGTCAAACCGTCTGTCTCTTCAGCAGCAGCAGTTCAGGACCTCCACGGTTCTAATAACAACAATAAGAATAATTCTTCTGTCTCTCAGCACAAACTACAGGACGACTGCGTCCCGGTGATTTACTGAACTCCAGGAAACATCTGAGGCACATTTGAACTTCCTCTTCCTTCTTCTTCTCCTTTATCCTCGTCCTCCTGCAAGGAAACGCCTTACCTCCTCTGCTGAGTGTGTGTGTGTGTGTGTGTGGGGGGGGTTGAGACAGGATGAGACAGATGTCTCATCAGACAGAAGCCCCTCTTCAGTCTAAAATATTGGTAAAATGCCATGTTTTCCTATGTGTTTCCTTTTTGTTTCCTTTTTGTTTCCTTTTTGTTTCCTTTTTGTTTCCAGTTTGTTTCCAGTTTGTTTCCAGTTTGTTTCCAGTTTGTTTTGGTCTCATGATCATGTCAGGATGTTTTTATTCCTTCATATTTGAGGGTGAATCTTCCCGGCCTGCATGCAGTTCCTGTCCTCACCATTGAAGTGTGGGGGCGCTAGACTAAACCGTCACTTTAAATCAGACAGTCACTCAAGTTCAAACACATGAGATGAGATGAGATGAGATAAGAAACCTGCTAAATGTTGGCCTTTCTAATAAAACACAAGGTGTGTCTGAGGAGCAGCAGGTCCTGGAGCAGGTCCTGGAGCAGGTCCTGGAGCAGGTCCTGGAGCAGGTCCTGGAGCAGGTCCTGCTGCTCCGGTCTGAAGGCCTATAAACAGTATTAATGTCCAGCACCTGACGGCTCTGAGGACCTTTATTCTAACTCTGGTGGTCACCCCCCCCCCCCAGGAGGTTCAGGTCCAGCTTACCTGAAGTCCGGGTACTCAGACCCCAGGGAGACGACCTGGACCTGCAGAGCCGGGACGTCCTGCAGTTTCAGCACCTCTGCAATCTTGTTGAGAAGTTCCTTCAACCAGTTCTCCTGCGATCCCTGGGAACCCACAACATGGCCGCCGTGCAGACGGACGTCAACAATGTTTGAGAGGAAAACGTGTTTTCATAGTCGAAGTCTGAGATCTTTGAGTTCAGATCAGGAATGAAGCTGCTGGTTGAAGTAACTGCTGAGTCATGCAGAATGAACTAGTACTTGAAGTAACTGCTGAGTCATGTAGAATGAACTAGTACTTGAAGTAACTGCTGAGTCATGCAGAATGAACTAGTACTTGAAGTAACTGCTGAGTCATGTAGAATGAACTAGTACTTGAAGTAACTGCTGAGTCATGCAGAATGAACTAGTACTTGCTGAAGTAACTGCTGAGTCATGTAGAATGAACTAGTACTTGAATTAACTGCTGAGTCATGCAGAATGAACTAGTACTTGAAGTAACTGCTGAGTCATGTAGAATGAACTAGTACTTGAAGTAACTGCTGAGTCATGCAGAATGAACTAGTACTTGAAGTAACTGCTGAGTCATGTAGAATGAACTAGTACTTGCTGAAGTAACTGCTGAGTCATGTAGAATGAACTAGTACTTGCTGAAGTAACTGCTGAGTCATGTAGAATGAACTAGTACTTGAATTAACTGCTGAGTCATGCAAAATGAACTAGTACTTGAAGTAACTGCTGAGTCATGCAGAATGAACTAGTACTTGAAGAAACTGCTGAGTCATGCAGAATGAACTAGTACTTGAAGAAACTGCTGAGTCATGCAGAATGAACTAGTACTTGAAGTAACTGCTGAGTCATGCAGAATGAACTAGTACTTGAAGTAACTGCTGAGTCATGTAGAATGAACTAGTACTTGCTGAAGTAACTGCTGAGTCATGTAGAATGAACTAGTACTTGCTGAAGTAACTGCTGAGTCATGTAGAATGAACTAGTATTTGAATTAACTGCTGAGTCATGCAGAATGAACTAGTACTTGAAGTAACTGCTGAGTCATGCAGAATGAACTAGTACTTGAAGAAACTGCTGAGTCATGTAGAATGAACTAGTACTTGAAGTAACTGCTGAGTCATGTAGAATGAACTAGTACTTGCTGAAGTAACTGCTGAGTCATGTAGAATGAACTAGTACTTGAATTAACTGCTGAGTCATGCAGAATGAACTAGTACTTGAAGTAACTGCTGAGTCATGTAGAATGAACTAGTACTTGAAGTAACTGCTGAGTCATGCAGAATGAACTAGTACTTGAAGTAACTGCTGAGTCATGTAGAATGAACTAGTACTTGCTGAAGTAACTGCTGAGTCATGTAGAATGAACTAGTACTTGCTGAAGTAACTGCTGAGTCATGTAGAATGAACTAGTACTTGAATTAACTGCTGAGTCATGCAGAATGAACTAGTACTTGAAGTAACTGCTGAGTCATGCAGAATGAACTAGTACTTGAAGAAACTGCTGAGTCATGTAGAATGAACTAGTACTTGAAGTAACTGCTGAGTCATGCAGAATGAACTAGTACTTGAAGTAACTGCTGAGTCATGTAGAATGAACTAGTACTTGAAGTAACTGCTGAGTCATGCAGAATGAACTAGTACTTGAAGTAACTGCTGAGTCATGCAGAATGAACTAGTACTTGAAGTAACTGCTGAGTCATGCAGAAGAATCCCCACCATCTTGCAGAACAGAGTGTGCAGCGTCTCGGCCTCGTCCTTCACGGTGTCGTGAGCCTGGACTTGCTTCTGCTTGTCCTTCAGCTTGACGTCTCCTCTCAGCAGCCTCCGGACGTATTCCTCCATCACCTCCTGGTGGAGACGACTCACCAGCTCCTGACACCAACCAGGGGACAGGGACGGGACACTGAGTCTCCTGGAGACAGTGGGTCTCCTGGATACTTACTGTGTCCAGGAGACAGTGGGTCTCTTGGAGACAGTGTGTCTCCTGGAGACAGTGGGTCTTATGGAGACTCACTGTGTCTGGAAGACAGTGGGTCTCTTGGAGACAGTGTGTCTCCTGGAGACAGTGGGTCTTATGGAGACTCACTGTGTCTGGAAGACAGTGGGTCTTCTGGAGACAGTGTGTCTCCTGGAGACAGTGGGTCTCCTGAGACAGTGGGCTTCCAGGAGACAGTGGGTCTCCAGGAGACAGTGGTGTGTCCCTGTCTGCTGCGTCACCTGGTGGCAGGACGTCCTGCAGCCCTGCAGAGTGTCCTCCTGGGCCTCGATGGCGTCCAGCAGCTGGTGGAAGTGTCTCTTGTGCAGCCAGTCGCTGGTTCCCAACTTCTGGTAGTGAGGCTGTTTGACATAGAGACATCACAAGTCCTCCTTTAGTGTTTGTCCAGGGAGACACAGAGTGAGACCCCCCCCCCCCATCAGAGACATCACAAGTCCTCCTGTAGTGTTTGTCCAGGGAGACACAGAGTGAGACCCCCCCCATCAGAGACATCACAAGTCCTCCTTTAGTGTTTGTCCAGGGAGACACAGAGTGAGACCCCCCCCCCCCATCAGAGACATCACAAGTCCTCCTGTAGTGTTTGTCCAGGGAGACACAGAGTGAGACCCCCCCCATCAGAGACATCACAAGTCCTCCTTTAGTGTTCGTCCAGGGAGACACAGAGTGAGACCCCCCCCCATCAGAGACATCACAAGTCCTCCTTTAGTGTTTGTCCAGGGAGACACAGAGTGAGACCCCCCCCCCATCAGAGACCAACAAGACTGACTTTAGGTACTTTGTTGTGTTTTGGGGAACAAATGCAGCTTCGTGATGCAGAGAAGTAGAATAAACCAGAGTACTAGGATTTATACTACATCGATTATAGACCAGGAAGAAAAACGTCTTTAAAGCTTTTGGAATTCTACAAATGTTTTGATGAGATTTGGTCAAATCCTGCTCAGACTGAAGAACTGGTACTAGAAGAACTGGTACTAGAAGAACTGGTACTAGAAGAACTGGTGTTAGAAGAACTGGTACTAGAAGAACTGGTGTTAGAAGAGCTGGTACTAGAAGAACTGGTACTAGAAGAACTGGTATTAGAAGAACTGGTACTAGAAGAACTGGTACTAGAAGAACTGGTGTTAGAAGAACTGGTACTAGAAGAACTGGTGTTAGAAGAGCTGGTACTAGAAGAACTGGTACTAGAAGAACTGGTGTTAGAAGAGCTGGTACTAGAAGAACTGGTACTAGAAGAACTGGTGTTAGAAGAACTGGTACTAGAAGAACTGGTACTAGAAGAACTGGTGTTAGAAGAACTGGTACTAGAAGAACTGGTGTTAGAAGAGCTGGTACTAGAAGAACTGGTACTAGAAGAACTGGTATTAGAAGAACTGGTACTAGAAGAACTGGTACTAGAAGAACTGGTATTAGAAGAACTGGTACTAGAAAAACTGGTATTAGAAGAACTGGTACTAGAAGAACTGGTACTAGAAGAACTGGTACTAGAAGAACTGGTATTAGAAGAACTGGTACTAGAAGAACTGGTACTAGAAGAACTGGTGTTAGAAGAACTGGTACTAGAAGAACTGGTGTTAGAAGAGCTGGTACTAGAAGAACTGGTACTAGAAGAACTGGTGTTAGAAGAGCTGGTACTAGAAGAACTGGTACTAGAAGAACTGGTGTTAGAAGAACTGGTACTAGAAGAACTGGTACTAGAAGAACTGGTGTTAGAAGAACTGGTACTAGAAGAACTGGTGTTAGAAGAGCTGGTACTAGAAGAACTGGTACTAGAAGAACTGGTATTAGAAGAACTGGTACTAGAAGAACTGGTACTAGAAGAACTGGTATTAGAAGAACTGGTACTAGAAAAACTGGTATTAGAAGAACTGGTACTAGAAGAACTGGTACTAGAAGAACTGGTATTAGAACCAGGAGCAGTTTGAACTTCTTGTTAACATAGAAAATCTTTTACATCCAAAACAACAAAAGGCTTTTTTAATGTGCAGTGGAACTCATTCACTGTTCTTCAATGCTCTGCAGGCTGTAGCTGATAATAGACTAGATAATGAGGGTCTCAGCAGGCTGTAGCTGATAATAGACTAGATCATGAGGGTCTCTGCAGTCTGTAGCTGATAATAGACTAGATCATGAGGGTCTCTGCAGTCTGTAGCTGATAATAGACTAGATCATGAGGGTCTCAGCAGGCTGTAGCTGATAATAGACTAGATCATGAGGGTCTCAGCAGGCTGTAGCTGATAATAGACTAGATCATGAGGGTCTCAGCAGGCTGTAGCTGATAATAGACTAGATCATGAGGGTCTCAGCAGGCTGTAGCTGATAATAGACTAGATCATGAGGGTCTCAGCAGGCTGTAGCTGATAATAGACTAGATCATGAGGGTCTCTGCAGGCTGTAGCTGATAATAGACTAGATCATGAGGGTCTCAGCAGGCTGTAGCTGATAATAGACTAGATCATGAGGGTCTCTGCAGGCTGTAGCTGATAATAGACTAGATCATGAGGGTCTCAGCAGGCTGTAGCTGATAATAGACTAGATCATGAGGGTCTCTGCAGGCTGTAGCTGATAATAGACTAGATCATGAGGGTCTCAGCAGGCTGTAGCTGATAATAGACTAGATCATGAGGGTCTCTGCAGGCTGTAGCTGATAATAGACTAGATCATGAGGGTCTCAGCAGGCTGTAGCTGATAATAGACTAGATCATGAGGGTCTCAGCAGGCTGTAGCTGATAATAGACTAGATCATGAGGGTCTCTGCAGGCTGTAGCTGATAATAGACTAGATCATGAGGGTCTCTGCAGGCTGTAGCTGATAATAGACTAGATCATGAGGGTCTCAGCAGGCTGTAGCTGATAATAGACTAGATCATGAGGGTCTCTGCAGGCTGTAGCTGATAATAGACTAGATCATGAGGGTCTCAGCAGGTTTATTTACTGACGACTGACGATGTGGTGGTGCAAACGGAGCTCAGGGGTCCAGAACCATCTGATCGTCCATAAGTTCCTGTAAACGTTGTTCCAAACCCCTCAAATATACAAAAAGCAAAATATAAACACTCATTAGAAGAAGAACTGCTGCAACACTGCAGGTTCTGATGGTCTTTGAGCAGAAACAGGAAGTGGAACTCTCACCTTCAGCACTTTGTGAACTGGAGCCAAGAGAAACGCCTGTGCAGATCGTCTCATGTCCTCCAGCAGCGCCAGGCTGTCCTCCTGCAGCGTCTCTGGCACCAGACGTGTCCCCTGGACCAGGACGTCCCTGCAGACCCAACACAGACCGTCAGCTGAGAGCAGAGCTGGATTATAATCTGCTAATCTGAGGAACCTGCGTACCTGAACTGAGCCACGCAGCCGAGGTTGGCTTTGACCTGAGATCTGCTGTTTCTCCGGTTCTGCCTCATGACGTCTGCATGGAAACTCTGGAACCTGCAGAGGTGGAACCATGAGGATCAACTACAACTGGAACCAGTGAGGTTCAACTAGAACTGGAACCAGTGAGGTTTCAACTAGAACTGGAACCAGTGAGTTTCAACTAGAACTGGAACCAGTGAGTTTCAACTAGAACTGGAACCTGCAGAGGTGGAACCATGAGGATCAACTACAACTGGAACCAGTGAGGTTTCAACTAGAACTGGAACCAGTGAGGTTCAACTAGAACTGGAACCAGTGAGGTTCAACTAGAACTGGAACCAGTGAGGTTTCAACTAGAACTGGAACCAGTGAGGTTTCAACTAGAACTGGAACCAGTGAGGTTCAACTACAACTGGAACCAGTGAGGTTCAACTAGAACTGGAACCAGTGAGGTTCAACTACAACTGGAACCAGTGAGGTTTCAACTAGAACTGGAACCAGTGAGGTTTCAACTAGAACTGGAACCAGTGAGGTTCAACTACAACTGGAACCAGTGAGGTTCAACTAGAACTGGAACCAGTGAGGTTTCAACTAGAACTGGAACCAGTGAGGTTCAACTACAACTGGAACCAGTGAGGTTCAACTACAACTGGAACCAGTGAGGTTCAACTAGAACTGGAACCTGCAGAGGTGGAACCAGTGAGTTTCAACTAGAACTGGAACCAGTGAGTTTCAACTAGAACTGGAACCAGTGAGGTTTCAACTAGAACTGGAACCAGTGAGTTTCAACTACAACTGGAACCTGCAGAGGTGGAACCAGTGAGGTTTCAACTAGAACTGGAACCAGTGAGTTTCAAGTAGAACCAAACAACCCGTGGTGACGTAGCAGGTGGAGGTGGAGGTGGAGGTTACCTCTGCATGAAGCCCCCCAGGGGGCCGGAGACGGTCTGGGCTTTCAGCAGGTCTCCGACCAGAAGCTCTGCTGACGTCACCGCGGCGTGGAGCAGCTGCAGGAGGGAAGATCCTCTGTTAACAGGCTATACACTCTGTAAACAACCTTTACACTCTGTAAACAACCTTTATATTCCTCTGTAAACAACCTTTACACTCTGTAAACAAGCTTTATATTCCTCTGTAAACAACCTTTACACTCTGTAAACAACCTTTACACTCTGTAAACAAGCTTTATATTCCTCTGTAAACAACCTTTACACTCTGTAAACAAGCTTTATATTCCTCTGTAAACAACATTTACACTCTGTAAACAAGCTTTATATTCCTCTGTAAACAACATTTACACTCTGTAAACAAGCTTTATATTCCTCTGTAAACAACCTTTACACTCTGTAAACAAGCTTTATATTCCTCTGTAAACAACCTTTATATTCCTCTGTAAACAACCTTTACACTCTGTAAACAAGCTTTATATTCCTCTGTAAACAACCTTTACACTCTGTAAACAAGCTTTATATTCCTCTGTAAACAAGCTTTACACTCTGTAAACAAGCTTTATATTCCTCTGTAAACAACATTTACACTCTGTAAACAAGCTTTATATTCCTCTGTAAACAACCTTTACACTCTGTAAACAAGCTTTATATTCCTCTGTAAACAACCTTTACACTCTGTAAACAACCTTTACACTCTGTAAACAAGCTTTATATTCCTCTGTAAACAACATTTACACTCTGTAAACAAGCTTTATATTCCTCTGTAAACAACATTTACACTCTGTAAACAAGCTTTATATTCCTCTGTAAACAACCTTTACACTCTGTAAACAAGCTTTATATTCCTCTGTAAACAACCTTTACACTCTGTAAACAACCTTTACACTCTGTAAACAAGCTTTATATTCCTCTGTAAACAACCTTTACACTCTGTAAACAAGCTTTATATTCCTCTGTAAACAACCTTTACACTATGTAAACAAGCTTTATATTCCTCCGTAAACAAGCTACACACTCTGTAAACAAGCTTTATATTCCTCTGTAAACAACCTTTACACTCTGTAAACAACCTTTACACTCTGTAAACAAGCTTTATGTTCCTCTGTAAACAACCTTTACACTCTGTAAACAACCTTTACACTCTGTAAACAAGCTTTATATTCTGTAAACAAGCTTTACACTCTGTAAACAACCTTTACACTCTGTAAACAAGCTTTACACTCTGTAAACAACCTTTACACTCTGTAAACAAGCTTTATATTCTGGTAAACAACCTTTACACTCTGTAAACAAGCTTTACACTCTGTAAACAACCTTTACATTCTGTAAACAACCTTTAAACTCTGTAAACAAGCTTTACACTCTGTAAACAACCTTTACACTCTGTAAACAAGCTTTACACTCTGTAAACAAGCTTTATATTCTGTAAACAACCTTTACACTCTGTAAACAAGCTTTACACTCTGTAAACAACCTTTACACTATGTAAACAAGCTTTACACTCTGTAAACAACCTTTACACTCTGTAAATAAGCTTTACACTCTGTAAACAACCTTTACACTCTGTAAACAAGCTTTACACTCTGTAAACAAGCTTTATACTCATGTTTCATCCTCAGAACAACAAAAGAACCTCACTAACGTTACCAAATGTAAACAAAGAGCCCCTTTATTAATACTACTACCACTAATAATAAAAGTATATGTCATTTCATAAGATGACGAGAAAGAAAGCGTTGCACTTGTAAAAGAAACGATTGTGAAAGTCTGGCTGCAGTTTAAATGTGAAGAAAGATGAAAATGGAACAAAGTTTCTTTTTAAAAGTAGCAAGTGAAGGTTCAGTTTGACACTTTGATGTTCTGCAGAAGCAGAAGACTCGTTGTCCTGAAGTCATGAAGACAAAGCAGCTGGAAGGACGTCGGTCAGCAGAGGAAGGTGGAGCCGCGGTGAATCCTCCAGACACAATGTGAAACATTGCTGCCACTGGGACTCTTTCAGGACAAACAGGCTTCACCTGCAGGATGTCGAAGGCCACAGGACTGACGTAGCAGCCGTCCTCCGTCAGCGGCTCCTCCCCCCGGGCGAAGCGCTTCTTCTCCTCCTCCAGGACTCGACTCAGGAACGTCGTCACTTCGTTCTGAACAAACAACAACAACATACACCAACGTTTAGTTTCTACTTGAAGAGCGTAGAGTTAGTTAACCCTGATATGAGGGAAACTCTGAGTTGTCCTGTCCAGAACGAGCTGGATTAAGCTCAGGGTCAGTCACCATGGCAACAGACTCTAAACTGAACCTGCTGGCTGGTTTAGTCGAGGAAACCCTGTGTGTGTGTGTGTGTGTGTGTGTGTGTGTGTGTGTGTGTGTGTGTGTGTGTGTGTGTGTGTGTGTGTGTGTGTGTGTGTGTGTGTGTGTGTGTGTGTGTGTGTGTGTGATGTTCACATCATCACATTTAAACGAGTCCACACTGAGAAATGACCAGAGGACGAGTTTAAACACTATTAACTGGATCAAATGAGTTTAAAACTAATTGAACAGCCTCCGTCAATGAAAGAGTCAAATTAAGATCAAAGTGAGGCCAAACCAGAGCAAAGAGACCTGCAAGTCTTTTATTCTGAAAGGTGTTTCTATTTTGGATTTCCAGCTGCTTCCAGGATTGTTCCTCAGTCAGTCACATTTGACTCCTAATTAATCCTCGGATTAACCCTTTACCTTCCCTTCAGTGTGACGTCAGAGGATTAACCCTTTAACTTCCCTTCAGTGTGACGTCAGAGGATTAACCCTTTAACTTCCCTTCAGTGTGACGTCAGAGGATTAACCCTTTAACCCCCCCCCCCCCCCCCGGTCTGACCTGCTGCTGGTCCAGGTACTGCACCTCCAGCGGCTCCAGCAGCTCCTCCGTCAGCAGCTTCCCCAGTCCTGCAGCGTCGAGCTCAGCAGTGAACGCCTGAAGGATCCTGGAGGGGAGAGGAGAATGAGTGAATGAGTGAATGAGTGAATGAGTGAATGAGTGAATGAGTGGATGAATGAGTGGATGAATGAATGAATGAATGAATGAATGAAGCAATGTAAAGTGTCTTTGAGTGCCGAGTGGTGTCTAAAACCAACACGTTATTGTTTTCATCACTACAGAAAAACATTTGGACAAAAACAATCTAAGAATAAAAAACATCTTCATGTGAATCGTCCTGAACTCGTTTCTTTAAATGTGACTTGTTTAGTTTTATGTTCCTTCATATGTTGTTTATGTGACCTGCTGCAGGTCTGTCATGTTTACTGTTTGTTAGTGACGGTCTGTCATGTTTACTGTTTGTTAGTGACGGTCTGTCATGTTTACTGTTTGTTAGTGACGGTCTGTCATGTTTACTGTTTGTTAGTGACGGTCTGTCATGTTTACTGTTTGTTAGTGACGGTCTGTCATGTTTACTGTTTGTTAGTGACGGTCTGTCATGTTTACTGTTTGTTAGTGACGGTCTGTCATGTTTACTGTTTGTTAGTGACGGTCTGTCATGTTTACTGTTTGTTAGTGACGGCCTGTCATGTTTACTGTTTGTTAGTGACGGTCTGTCATGTTTACTGTTTGTTAGTGACGGTCTGTCATGTTTACTGTTTGTTAGTGACGGTCTGTCATGTTTACTGTTTGTTAGTGACGGTCTGTCATGTTTACTGTTTGTTAGTGACGGTCTGTCATGTTTACTGTTTGTTAGTGACGGTCTGTCATGTTTACTGTTTGTTAGTGACGGTCTGTCATGTTTACTGTTTGTTAGTGACGGTCTGTCATGTTTACTGTTTGTTAGTGACGGTCTGTCATGTTTACTGTTTGTTAGTGACGGTCTGTCATGTTTACTGTTTGTTAGTGACGGCCTGTCATGTTTACTGTTTGTTAGTGACGGCCTGTCATGTTTACTGTTTGTTAGTGACGGTCTGTCATGTTTACTGTTTGTTAGTGACGGTCTGTCATGTTTACTGTTTGTTAGTGACGGTCTGTCATGTTTACTGTTTGTTAGTGACGGTCTGTCATGTTTACTGTTTGTTAGTGACGGTCTGTCATGTTTACTGTTTGTTAGTGACGGTCTGTCATGTTTACTGTTTGTTAGTGACGGTCTGTCATGTTTACTGTTTGTTAGTGACGGTCTGTCATGTTTACTGTTTGTTAGTGACGGTCTGTCATGTTTACTGTTTGTTAGTGACGGTCTGTCATGTTTACTGTTTGTTAGTGACGGTCTGTCATGTTTACTGTTTGTTAGTGACGGTCTGTCATGTTTACTGTTTGTTAGTGACGGTCTGTCATGTTTACTGTTTGTTAGTGACGGCCTGTCATGTTTACTGTTTGTTAGTGACGGTCTGTCATGTTTACTGTTTGTTAGTGACGGTCTGTCATGTTTACTGTTTGTTAGTGACGGTCTGTCATGTTTACTGTTTGTTAGTGACGGTCTGTCATGTTTACTGTTTGTTAGTGACGGTCTGTCATGTTTACTGTTTGTTAGTGACGGTCTGTCATGTTTACTGTTTGTTAGTGACGGTCTGTCATGTTTACTGTTTGTTAGTGACGGTCTGTCATGTTTACTGTTTGTTAGTGACGGTCTGTCATGTTTACTGTTTGTTAGTGACGGTCTGTCATGTTTACTGTTTGTTAGTGACGGTCTGTCATGTTTACTGTTTGTTAGTGACGGCCTGTCATGTTTACTGTTTGTTAGTGACGGCCTGTCATGTTTACTGTTTGTTAGTGACGGTCTGTCATGTTTACTGTTTGTTAGTGACGGTCTGTCATGTTTACTGTTTGTTAGTGACGGTCTGTCATGTTTACTGTTTGTTAGTGACGGTCTGTCATGTTTACTGTTTGTTAGTGACGGTCTGTCATGTTTACTGTTTGTTAGTGACGGTCTGTCATGTTTACTGTTTGTTAGTGACGGTCTGTCATGTTTACTGTTTGTTAGTGACGGTCTGTCATGTTTACTGTTTGTTAGTGACGGTCTGTCATGTTTACTGTTTGTTAGTGACGGTCTGTCATGTTTACTGTTTGTTAGTGACGGTCTGTCATGTTTACTGTTTGTTAGTGACGGTCTGTGATGTTTACTGTTTGTTAGTGACGGTCTGTCATGTTTACTGTTTGTTAGTGACGGTCTGTCATGTTTACTGTTTGTGTTCAACTTTTATTTGTTTCAAATCCTCCATCATGTTTTGTCCCGATCAGATCAATAAATAAAACAACATTAAAACCTGTTGCTCCGTTTTTACCTTTTGTTTGTTATTCTGAGGGGAGAAACTAACAGCTTTACTGCTGTAAGGTCATTTAGCACCGAGACCCTACGACGGGTAAGGCTCCTCACAGGGGTAGTACTGGTTCTACAGGTAAGGTAAGGCTCCTCACCCGGGTAGTACTGGTTCTACAGGTAAGGCAAGGCTCCTCACCGGGGTAGTACTGGTTCTACAGGTAAGGTAAGGCTCCTCACCCGGGTAGTACTGGTTCTACAGGTAAGGCAAGGCTCCTCACCGGGGTAGTACTGGTTCTACAGGTAAGGTAAGGCTCCTCACCCGGGTAGTACTGGTTCTACAGGTAAGGCAAGGCTCCTCACCTGGGGTATTCCAGGTTGACCCAGCGCAGCAGGAAGCTGCAGTCGGAGTCGGCCAGAACAAAGTCCAGCAGGCGGCTCAGCCGGCGGCTGAAGGTATGGTGGTACCGCGCGGCGTAGCGGTGACAGATGTTGTCCTCTGGAGGGTAGCAGGCCTTCAGGTGCTGCACCACCAGCAGCAGGTCCTCCTGCAGCTGCAGGCCCAGGCTGCTGATGTCCAGCTGGATGGACGACTGCGTGGCCGTAGGGCTGCGGGGCAGCGTCCGCCGGCTCTCCATGCGCTCCTCCACCAGGGCCGCCAGCCGGGCGTCGTGGAGCCTCCTCCAGCCGCTGGGCCTCCAGGGAGGGGGGGTCGCCCCCCCCCGCCTCCACAGCTGGTCCTGCCGCTCCTCCTGCTCAATGGCCCTCAAGGCCGACCGTAGGGCGACGCGCCGCGCGGCGTCCTGGCCTCCACCCAGGGACAGACTCTGCTGCACCGTCTGCAGGACCGCGTCCTCCAGACCTGCTCGGTCTCTAGAGAGCTGGACCCGGTCCTCCAGACCTGCTCGGTCTCCAGAGAGCTGGACCCGGTCCTCCAGACCTGCTCGGTCTCCAGAGAGCTGGACCCGGTCCTCCAGAGCCGCCGTGTCCCCGTACAGCAGGTTCTCTCGCTCGATGAGCAGCCGGCCGGCCTCACAGAAACTCTGGTCCTCCAGACACTGCTGAAACGTGGGAACTGCTGAGAGGACAAACAAACAAACAAACAAACAAACAAACAAACAAATAAAAACCACATTCTGCAAAACGCTTCATAAGGACGAGAGAGACTGGAACCAGCAGGAGGGGAAAACTTCATGTTTTGTTTGCATTGTTTACTTTTGCTTTAGGAAGTTTGAAATGTGCAACATGACCACATTAAGTTGAACAAACTCAGAGTTTATGTAACAAAGTGTTACTTTACATGCGAAATACCATTAAGTGCAACAATTGATGCACTTTATGAAACTGAGGCCTTTGATGTCTTTCATCCTGTTAGTCTCCGGCTGATCTCAGTGTTTCCTCTGCTGATTGCTTTGTTTTCCTGCTCTTCTTCTTGGTTTTCTGTGTTTGTGACCCGGACACCAGGAAGTTCTTATTCACATGTAAATAAATGTCTCTAGATGAGTAAATAAATCCAAATCAGCAAAAAAAACAAGTCAAAATAAATAATCAATACAAGCAAAAAACATTGCAAATAGCAGAATTAACATTTGTTCTTCTTTCAGTTGAGAATCTTATTTTGAAAAATGCTGCTGACCTTTGGGTGGAGGAGTGACCTGAGGCCCTTCCTGGGTGGAGGTGTGGGCTCCATCGTGAGCTCCACCCTGATTGGTGGGACTCCTCAACAGCTTCTGAAAGCCTCTGAAGAACCTCCCTCCTGCGGACCGGGCCCCCCGGACCGGCTGGAGGTTCAGGTGCTCCAGTGACGGCGTGTCGGACTGCGAGCGGATCCTCATGTCGGCTGAGTGACGGGGCGGAGAAGCTGAGAACGATGGAGGAGGAGGAGGAGCTACACCTGCAGGGGAACATCCACCCACATGTCAGGAGACGTTCTACACCAGAACGACTCTAATGAGGCAGAAGAACCTCCTTCTGAAGACAAACGTAGAGACGAACCACCAAGACGGGACTGAGACACAGAATCTCTCATCATCAGATGAGAAACAAGAAAAACGTCTCGTCTAAGTTGGAAAATCATCAAACAACAACGAAACGATCACAATGAAACACAAAAAGGATGTGAGGAACAGAAAATGACCCTCGTGTCCAAAGACCAAGATGAGGAACAACAAAACAACATGATAGAAAATGAACCGATGCAGAAAAGATGACTGGAAGGAGGAAAGGTCAACCGGAAGACAACCAGCAGAAGCAGAGTGTGAAGAGATCAAAGGAGAAAACCAGAAGCAGTGGTTTGAGGTGAAAGGAACCAAACTGCAGCTTGAAGCTGAATGTCAGAACCAGAACAGCAACATGAGGAAAACCACAAGATGAAAGATTAACAGAAACGCTGCCGAGAGGCTAGTTTGGTGATGAAACATCCTATTGGTTCAAATCTAACTAGAGGTTGAGCCAATCATCCCAACCAAGACTCCGGAGGGTTCTGATCAATAACACGTTGATCGATCATCTCTACTGAACACTGGTGACTTTAAAAACAGCGTTTGACTTTGATGGTCTGAAGTTCTGAACTGAACTGAAACCTCGTCACTAAAGGAGCCCAGAGGCTCAAAAGCCTCATCAGAACCTCCAGGTACAACAAATAGATGCAAAACTCACTTCTAGATTGAGAAATCTAACAAAACCGCACAAATAAAGCAAAGAGCCACAAAAGGATAGTTTGGGAAAACATGAGAAAATAAAAGGATCTGCAGACGAACTCAGACGTGACTGAGTTACCAGAGACTCGGTAGTCTGGATGATCCACTGCTCTTCATCATCATCATCATCAGTAGAACATGCAGCTAGGGCTAGTTAAAGCTCTATTCTCAACCCAGAACCGACGAAGCGAGTCTCAGAGGCTTGAAAGACAAAGACGAACAGTGAAGACAGATTGTGGAAAAGCACATTGAGAAAGAATCCCAGAGGACTGAAGGAGTGGAGGCTTTTAGTAGGAACACGTGGAGACATGCAGAGCATTTCAGAGCATTTTAGAACCTCTCAGAACCTTTCAGAACCCCTCAGAACCTCTCAGAACCTTTCACAAGTTACTCACCCTCTCATAGAGACACTTCAGCTGCTCAGCGCTGGAGGGAAGGGAGGCTTTATATAGCGAGAAGCTCCGCCCACTTTGCATGACTCAGTGGAAAGTCCAAGCGCACACACACACACACACACACACACACACACACACACACACACACACACACACACACACACACACACACACACACACACACACACACACACACACACACACACACACACACACACACACACACACACACACACACACACTCTCTCTCTCGTGTGCTGGGTTGTGGTTTGGAGGCAGAAAAGTCCTCCACAGTGACGACAAGCGTTGTTGGGACATCTTGGACAAATTCAGTCAAACAAGTGAATCAACAGCAGCCGAGGGACAAAAGAAAAGTGAAGATCCTCTTCCGTCTCCACGACTCATTTACAAGCTCAAATCAACACAGTGATATTCATGAAACCTCTCAAGTCTGAGTTGTAAAACTTTGATTGTCGTTGAGTGCTGAGAAAGACGGCTTGACAAAAATCCTCTTATTATTATTATTATTATTATTATTGTTATTGTAACAGCATCCAACTCCATGTTTCTGGAGCCTTTCTTTAGCCAGGGTTAACCCTGTAGGGTTAGGTTAGGTTAGGTTAGGGTTAGGTTAGGGTTAGGTTAGGGTTAGGGTTAGGTTAGGGTTAGGGTTAGGTTAGGTTAGGTTAGGGTTAGGGTTAGGGTTACACACATATCACAACCAGATCAATGGCCTATATTCATTAATTCAGTTCACATAATTGTATTTTGTTATTTAAAAGAGCACAAGATAAAACAATATATTTCACAATTAAAATTTCTATTGAAACAATTATTGTGGTCTGGATCCTCACCAAACGTACCGAGTCTTTATTTGATCAAATCCACCAGTGGACCTTTTTATGAAGATCAGCAGTTTTTGATATATATATATATATATATATATATCCACACTGAAGGGCTCTCACTCCCAGAAGGAACAATAGCAGACATTGAGGACAGTTACAAGTACCTGGGAATACCACAGGCAAATGGCAACCTTGAACAGGCAACAAGGAAAGCGGCAACGGCCAAATACCTCCAGCGAGTGAGGCAAGTCCTAAGAAGCCAAGAACAAGTCCAGGGCAATAAACAGCTACGCCCTGCCAGTGATCAGGTACCCTGCGGGTATAATAAGGTGGCCGAAGGAAGAGATACAGACCGCAGATGTTAAGACACGAAAGCTCCTTACCATGCATGGTGGGTTCCATCCCAAATCCAGCACCTTGAGACTGTATGCTAGCCGTAAGGAAGGAGGCCGAGGACTAGTGAGCGTGAGAGCCACTATCCAGGATGAAACATCCAAGCTCCATACGTACATCAAGGACAGGGCTCCAACGGATGACATACTCAACCAAAGTCTCAGACAATGGCGAGATGAGGAGGTGCTGGAAGAGGGACCATCATGGGAGGACAAGATGAGGAGGTGCTGGAAGAGGGACCATCATGGGAGGACAAGATGAGGAGGTGCTGGAAGAGGGACCATCATGGGAGGACAAGATGAGGAGGTGCTGGAAGAGGGACCATCATGGGAGGACAAGATGAGGAGGTGCTGGAAGAGGGACCATCATGGGAGGACAAGCCCCTACATGGGATGTACCACCGGAACTTAACTGAAGTGGCTGATCTCAAGAAGTCCTACCAATGGCTAGAGGGCTGGCCTACAGGACATTGGTATATATATATATATATATATATATATATATATATATATATATATATATATATATATATATATATATATATATATATATATATATACATATATATATGTATATATACCAATGGCTAGAGGGCTGGCCTACAGGACAGCACAGAGGCCCTCATCCTGGCTGCACAGGAGCAGGCTCTGAGCACCAGAGCCATAGAAGCCCAGATCTACCACACCAGACAAGACCCAAGGTGTAGACTGTGCAAAGAGGCACCTGAGACAATCCAGCACAGAACTGCAGGGTTCAAGATGCCGGCTGGGAAGGCATACATGGAACGCCATAACCAAGTGGCTGGCAGAGTGTACCCAAACATCTGTGCGGAGTATGGTCTGGAAACCCCAAGGTCACAGTGGGAGAACCCCCCAAAGGTGGTGGAGAATGACCGATGAAGATCCTGTGGGACTTCCAGATCCAGACAGACAGGATGGTAATGGAGAACCAACCAGACATTGTGGTGGTTGATAAAGGGCAGAGGAAAGCCGTGGTGGTGGATGTAGCAATACCAAGTGATGGAACATCAGAAAGAAGGAGTACCAGGGGCTCAGAGAGGAGCTGGAGAGGCTTGGAAGGTGAAGGTGACAGTAGTGCCCTCGGGGCAGTGACCCCCAAACTGGAGGAGGGGCTACAGCAGATCCCTGGAACAACCTCGGACATCTCAGTACAGAAAAGAGGAAAGTTCTATATAGATATATATATATAGAGAGAGAGATTATAGACTCTTCTTTAAAGACAGGAAAAACCTTCCCTGCAGCTCCTCTTCCTCACTAAACAGTTCACAATGTTTCTATAGAGACCAAATGAAGACAATTCAGCTCATTGAGAGATTCTTGTTTACAGACAGACAGTTGATATTATCACCTCCTTCACTGTATGGAGGACAGAGGACGTAAGTAAAAAGATCATTTTAACAATATCTGTTTGGTTGTTTTCCTCATAGGGTTAGGGTCTCATCAAAACTAGAATTTGAGCCCTGACCTCTGACTGCAGGATCCTGAACGCTGGTCTGACCTTCATCAATCCAGCAGAGGAGCTTTGATGTCAGGATGTGAGCTGCTGCACGTTTCCTCTGAAGCTCCATGGTCTGAACATGAGAACATGAGAAGTTTGAAGGAAAATCCAGCTTCTTCTGACGGTGGCTGAACAGTGAGACGCTGCAATAACAAATCAAATCAGTTTGTTTTACTCACCTGTTCAACATTCGGTCACGTTTTATCTTCCATCACTTAAATCTGTCTTCCGTCACCACGAGGCTGTCGAGTTCAATAAATACCTCCAATGTTGAGTAACGTCCAGAACATGGAAGATTTGATATGTATTTATTTATTAATAGACACCATTACAGACACAACTCATCCTGGAATGCATGGCGCTTACAAAGACATGAAAGGGAAATTAAAAGGCTTTGAAGACCAACAGGCATTAATATAACAAAGAAATAATGCACCGAACTGGAATGTCCAGATTTCTTGTGTTTAGTTTAAACACGTCATTGTTACAGATTCTAGCAGTGACTTATTGACATTGTTGATTTTTAAATGTCTGAATATAAAACAGAATAACGAGGACACATTGCATCATAGCAGGATTTTCTGCAGTTTGTTTCATTTCAAGAATTTTGCGATAAATGGGTTTTTACTGCATTTCTTTCAAAACGACAGTAAAAGTGAAAGAGAGAAGGTTGTAGAGGAGTTTGGAGGAAGAAGAAGATGTTTGTGAAAAGAGGATGTGACAGAAACTCAAAGACCACAGAGGACGTTACCAAAAGAGGACGTGACAGGAAGTCAAAGACCACAGAGGACATTACCAAAGCTCACCTCAGCTCAGGAAAGACGGATTTGATGGAAATGAGGTGAAAAGTTCTTTCTGTCGTCCGTCTTTCTTCTAGACGTCCAAACAAAACTCAAGGCAGCAGCACAGTGGAGCCTTGTCCCATCCTAATATGGTTAGGGTAGGGTATGGTTAGGGTAGGGTTAGGGTTGGGGTCGGGTCAGGGTTAATGTGGGTCTGGGTTAGGGTTAGGGTAATGGTAGGGTTAGGGTTAGGGTCCAACATCTCCGTCCGAACTCCTTGTTTGTCAACTTTCTCTTCCCCCCGTGATGTCATCCAGGGATCAAAGTAAAGAAGAGGGACAAGGAAAGGAGGGAGGTGAGGGACCCCCCGGTGGTCCTAGCTGTCCGGCCACAGGACAGGAGGTGAGGGACCCCCCCAGTGGTCCTAGCTGTCCGGCCGCAGGACGGCGAGGCAGAAGACAGGCAGGCTGGACAGACAGTCTGAGTGGACGGTGACCTGCATGTCTCTGAACAAGACGCGCTGGTGGACCAGGTCGTCTGTCTTCATGTCCCTCTGCAGGACGGCGAGTCTCTGGAGGATCAGCCGGTGCTCCCGTCCCCTCAGGAGGCCCCTGAAGTCCAGGAGGGCCACCAGGTGCTTCCTGCTGCAGGACAACATCAAAGACAAGATCAAAGCAATCTCAACCATCTGTGTTCAATAGAGGGAATTAGGTGTATTGATCTATTAGGTGTATTGATATATTAGGTGTATTGATCTATTAGGTGTATTGATCTATTAGGTGTATTGATCTATTAGGTGTATTGATATATTAGGTGTATTGATCTCTTAGTCTCTCAACTGGAGGGTTGCAGGTTTGATTCCCACCTCCCCGTCTCCATGCTGGTGTGTCCTTGAGCAAGACCAACTGTTCCCACTGGAGTGACAGCGCCTCCTCAGTGTGGGATTAGTGATGTAACGCACTAGAAGTTCATTTATAATAATAATAATAATAATAATAATAATAATAATAATAATAATCATCATAATAATCATAATAATCATAATCACAATAATCATCATCATCATCATCATCATCATAATAATGATAATGATAATGATAATAATGATACATAGTTGTAGAAATGGCTACTGGTAGTTTTTCTGTTCAAATGTTCAAAGTCTCCAGATGGAGCAGAATTACGATATAAAAGGATTCTTGTGCTTTGATGAGACAGTTTGTGTCGGTTTTTCCCCGAACTGAAGTCAAATGAGTATTTTCAGTATAAAAGCTTCATTTCCCTGCACTGCTGTCGTCGGTCCCTGGTTCCCTGGTTGTCTGGTTGTCTGGTTCCCTGGTTCCCTGGTTCCCTGATTCTCTGGTTCTCTGGTTCCTTGGTTCCCTGGTTCCCTGATTCTCTGGTTCTCTGGTTCTCTGATTCCCTGGTTCTCTGATTCCCTGGTTCCCTGGTTCCCTGGTTCCCTGATTCTCTGGTTCTCTGGTTCCCTGGTTCTCTGATTCCCTGGTTCCCTGGTTCCCTGATTCTCTGGTTCTCTGGTTCCCTGGTTCTCTGGTTCTCTGGTTCCCTGGTTCTCTGGTTCCCTGGTTCCCTGGTTTCCTACTTCCTCATTCTTCCTGTTCGGGGTTTCCAGGTTCAATGATTAAAAGTTCGTCCAGGAAGCAGAAGAGCTTCACACTCTGAAGTCCAGTTTAACCCTTTAATGGCCTCCAGAGCAACAACATCTGGAACTGCTGGAAAACATCCAGAATCATGACATCAAAGTATAAAAAGCAAAGTCTTTGAAGTGAAGAGCAGAATGAGGAGAGGTGAATGAAGGTGAGTATTGAAGGTAAACTTGTTGACATGTGGCTCCTCGGCTGCAGGAAACCTGATCAACAAGTTACACAATAAAAGACTTTCTGCTCAGAAATAAAGTGAAAGTTCAACCTGACGACTCTTTTTCTTCCTCAAAACCTTTTGATTTCAAAACAAAGGAAACTCGTGTCTTCAACGTTTCCTCATTTCCTCTCATTCCTTCTCAAGCTTCTTGTTCTGACAATCTCAGATTAACAATCTTCATCTGGATTAATGCAACAGACCTGCTGGTTCTACTGTCTGGTTCTACTGTTCTACTGTCTGGTTCTACTGTTCTACTGACCTGTTCTACTGTCTGGTTCTCCTGTTCTACTGTCTGGTTCTACTGTCTGGTTCTACTGTTCTGAAGCTGTTTTGAAGCTGTTCTACTGACCTGAAGCTGTTCTACTGTCTTGTTCTGCTGTCCTGAAGCTGTTCCACTGTTCCACTGTTCCGCGGTATCCTGGGCCTTACCTGAAGTCGGGGTACTGCTCCACCATAGGCTGCAGGTGGTTCTTGATCAGGTTCTTGTTCTTCTGTCCGATGATGTCACTCAGGTGATCTCCCAGCAGGTGGAGCCACTCGTGACTTGATTCCTGCAGAACCCAGAGAAACCATGGAAGAGCTGCTCTGTCTGAGCACACTTAGCTTTAGCAGCTGTTAGCAATAGCAACTGTTAGCTTTAGCAGCTGTTAGCTTTAGCATCATCCATGCTTCAAGAGCAGTTAATCTGGATTACAGCCGCCATGTTTAGTACGAGAGAACGAATAAATTCTTTATTAGAGATTGTTGGTAGTTTAGATCAGCTGATTCTGGTTATTAGTTACTCAATCCTTTACTTTGAAGAAATGCTAATGTCAGATTATAGAGCATCTTCCTCCTCTAATCCAGATTATAGAGCATCTTCCTCCTCTAATCCAGATTATAGAGCATCTTCCTCCTCTAACTTAGTCTTTGGTTGCTAGGCGTTGTGGGGGAGGGTTTGGTTGCTAGGAGTTGTGGGGGAGGGTTGGGTTGATAGGCGTTGTGGGAGAGGGTTTGGTTGCTAGGCGTTGTGGGGGAGGGTTTGGTTGCTAGGTGTTGTGGGGGAGGGTTGGTTGCTAGGTGTTGTGGGGGAGGGTTGGGTTGCTAAGAGTTGTGGGGTTGGGTTGCTAGGCATTGTGGGGGAGGGTTTGGTTGCTAGGCGTTGTGGGGGAGGGTTGGGTTGCTAGGTGTTGTGGGGGAGGGTTTGGTTGCTAGGCGTTGTGGGGGAGGGTTTGGTTGCTAGGTGTTGTGGGGGAGGGTTGGGTTGCTAAGAGTTGTGGGGTTGGGTTGCTAGGCATTGTGGGGGAGGGTTTGGTTGCTAGGCGTTGTGGGGGAGGGTTTGGTTGCTAGGTGTTGTGGGGGAGGGTTTGGTTGCTAGGTGTTGTGGGGGAGGGTTTGGTTGCTAGGCGTTGTGGGGGAGGGTTTGGTTGCTAGGCGTTGTGGGGGAGGGTTTGGTTGCTAAGAGTTGTAGGGTTGGGTTGCTAGGTGTTGTGGGGGAGGGTTTGGTTGCTAAGAGTTGTGGGGTTGGGTTGCTAGGCGTTGTGGGGGAGGGTTGGGTTGCTAAGAGTTGTGGGGTTGGGTTGCTAGGCGTTGTGGGGGAGGGTTTGGTTGCTAGGCGTTGTGGGGGAGGGTTGGGTTGCTAAGAGTTGTGGGGTTGGGTTGCTAGGCATTGTGGGGGAGGATTTGGTTGCTAGGCGTTGTGGGGGAGGGTTGGGTTGCTAAGAGTTGTGGGGTTGGGTTGCTAGGCGTTGTGGGGGAGGGTTTGGTTGCTAGGCGTTGTGGGGGAGGGTTGGGTTGCTAGGCGTTGTGGGGGAGGGTTGGGTTGCTAGGCGTTGTGGGGGAGGGTTGGGTTGCTAGGCGTTGTGGGGGAGTTACCATGTCCTGGAAAAGCTCCCGGAGTTTGTTCCACTGGTGACGGAGTTTCTTCGCCGCCTTCTCATGTTTCTGGTTTTTACATCTGTAGTTGTTCTTCATCAGCTGGCCGACGTACTGCTGCACTACGTGGTGGTGCAGCCGGCTGGACAGGGCCTGCACACACACACACACACACACACACACACACACACACACACACACACACACACACACACACACACACACACACACACACACACACACACACACACACACACACACACACACACACACACACACACACACACACTCACTCATTAAAGCCCTGTTTCCACTGCACATAAGGTTAGCCCCCCCTCGTTCAGGGTACCAGGACCACGGAACGGGTCTGAGGTTGAGGAGCTGTCTGCTGATTGGTCAGTGGTTAACTCCACCCTCAGTGTGTTAAAGTGTCGCTGCACGAAGCCTCTGATGTCAGTGTCACTTTGCTCTGGTTGTTTTATTTTCATTACTTTGCTGCTCGACTGCAGTGTTTGTGGTGAAACAGCGACGTGAGGCAGGGGGACGGGGGGGAGGGACTTTGCATGGCGTTGGAGCTTCCTGTTAGCATAGCGCTCGCCGTGGTCTGGATGTGCGTCCGGGACACCGGAGTCTGGAGCTTTGGGCTCCGGCGCTGACCGCGCTCCGGCAGCTCCGCTTCCCTGAGGCAGTCAGCGTTCTGTTCAACCGCCGTCAGTGGCGCTATACCGCCGTCAGTGGCGCTATACCGTGGTCAGTGGTGCTATACCGCGGTCAGTGGCGCTATACCGTGGTCAGTGGTGCTATACCGTGGTCAGTGGCGCTATACCCTGGTCAGTGGCGCTATACCGTGGTCAGTGGTGCTATACCGCGGTCAGTGGCCCTATACCGTGGTCAGTGGCGCTATACCGCGGTCAGTGGCGCTATACCGTGGTCAGTGGCGCTATACCGTGGTCAGTGGCGCTATACCGCGGTCAGTGGCGCTATACCGTGGTCAGTGGTGCTATACCGCGGTCAGTGGCGCTATACCGCGGTCAGTGGCGCTATACCGTGGTCAGTGGCGCTATACGTGGTCAGTGGCGCTATACCGCGGTCAGTGGCGCTATACCGTGGTCAGTGGTGCTATACCGCGGTCAGTGGCGCTATACCGTGGTCAGTGGCGCTATACCGTGGTCAGTGGCGCTATACCGTGGTCAGTGGCGCTATACCGTGGTCAGTGGCGCTATACCGTGGTCAGTGGCGCTATACCGCGGTCAAGTGGCGCTATACCGCGGTCAGTGGCGCTATACCGCGGTCAGTGGTGCTATACCCTGGTCAGTGGCGCTATACCGCGGTCAGTGGCGCTATACCGTGGTCAGTGGCGCTATACCGTGGTCAGTGGCGCTATACCGTGGTCAGTGGTGCTATACCGTGGTCAGTGGTGCTATACCGTGGTCAGTGGCGCTATACCGCGGTCAGTGGTGCTATACCGTGGTCAGTGGTGCTATACCGTGGTCAGTGGTGCTATACCGTGGTCAGTGGCGCTATACCGTGGTCAGTGGCGCTATACCGTGGTCAGTCCTCCTCCTCCTCCCTCCCCTTCTCCTCGTCCTCCTCCTCCTCCTCCTCCCCCTCCTCCTCTTCCTCACCTGGCAGTGTGGAGGTCTCAGAAGCTTGCAGTTCTCTGCCAGAACCTCCGTCAGGTGATGGAGTTTCTCAAAGTCTTCATCGTTGGTGAGCCACTTCCTCGTCATCATCCTCCTGAGGAAGGGCTGGAAGACATGATGGAGGACAGACAAGACTCAGAGGACAGATGTTGTCAGAGGACAGATGTTGTCAGAGGACAGATGTTCTCAGAGGACAGATGTTCTCAGAGGACAGATGTTCTCAGAGGACAGATGTTCTCAGAGGACAGATGTTCTCAGAGGACAGATGTTCCCATGTTTACATGAAGCAGTAAAACAAAACCTGAAACTACAATATTTGGACGAAGCAGTTTTCTCAGGTTTTATTGATCCTGCAGGAGGAAAAGTTTCTGGGAGCCCCCCCCCCCCCCCCCCCGGGAGAACCAGAGCATCCCCCCCCCTGTGGAGAACCAGAGCGGCGCCCCCGGAGAACCAGAACAGCCCCCCCCCCCTGGAGAACCAGAGCAGCCCCCCCCCCCCTGGAGAACCAGAGCAGCCCCCCCCTGGAGAACCAGAACAGCCCCCCCTTGTGGAGAACCAGAGCAGCGCCCCCGGAGAACCAGAACAGCCCCCCCTGGAGAACCAGAGCAGCGCCCCCTGTGGAGAACCAGAACAGCGCCCCCCCCCCGGAGAACCAGAGCAACACTCCTGCCCCCCCCCCCCCCCCCCCCCCCCGTGGAGAACCAGGTGTCTTCCTTAGAGGGACTCTGGAACCAGTAGGGTCAGTTCTCTGGTACCTTGACCTGGTCCTTGAACTGGTCTTCCAGACCCTGCAGGAGCCGGACCAGCAGCAGCTGGACCTCCTTCCTGAAGTCCTCCACCTCCGCCGGACAGGAGTCCTGGTAGTCCTCCATGTGCTGCCTGCAGGACCAGAACCAGGAAGACCACATGGTCTCATTGATCCATCAACACATGAGACATTCACCCTCTTTGATCTCTACTCTTCTATGTACCTTGATGTACAAGGAATCTACCAGTGACCTACCAGTGACCTACCAGTGACCTACAAGGAATCTACCAGTGATCTACCAGTGACCTACCAGTGATCTACCAGTGACCTACAAGGAATCTACCAGTGATCTACCAGTGATCTCTGGGTGATCTACCAGTGACCAACCAGTGATCTACCAGTGACCTACCAGTGATCTACCTACCAGTGATCTCTTGGTGATCTACCAGAGATCTTCCTGCTCCTCCTCCTCCTCCCCTCCTCCTCCTCCTCCTCCTCCTCCCCCTCCCCTTCCCCCTCCTCCTCCTCCTCCTCCCCCTCCTCCTCCTCTTCCCCCTCCCCTTCCCCCTCCCCCTCCTCCTCCTCTTCCCCCTCCCCTTCCCCCTCCTCCTCCTCCTCCCCCTCCTCATCCTCCTCTTCCCCCTCCTCCTCTTCCTCCTCCTCCTCCTCCTCCTCCTCCTCCCCCTCCCCATCCCCCTCCTCCTCCTCCCCCTCCTCCTCCTCCTCCTCCTCCTCCTCCCCCTCCTCATCCTCCTCTTCCCCCTCCTCCTCTTCCTCCTCCTCCTCCCCCTCCTCCTCCTCCTCCTCCTCCCCCTCCCCTTCCCCTTCCCCCTCCTCCTCCTCCCCTTCCCCCTCCCCCTCCTCCTCCTCCTCCTCCTCCTCCTCCTCCTCCTCCTCCTCCTCCTCCTCCTCCTCCTCCTCCCCCTCCTCCTCCTCCTCCTCCTCCTCCTCCTCCTCCCCCTCCTCCTCCTCCTCCTCCTCCCCTCCTCCTCTTCCCCCTCCCCTTCCCCCTCCTCCTCCTCCTCCTCCCCCTCCCCTTCCCCCTCCTCCTCCTCCTCCTCCTCCCCCTCCTCCTCTTCCCCCTCCCCTTCCCCCTCCTCCCCCTCCCCCTCCTCCTCCTCCCCCTCCCCCTCCTCCTCCTCCTCCTCCCCCTCCTCCTCTTCCCCCTCCCCTTCCCCCTCCTCCTCCTCCTCCTCCTCTTCCCCCTCCTCCCCTCCTCCTCCTCCTCCTCCTCCTCCTCCTCCCTCCTCCTCCTCCTCCTCCTCCTCCTATCATACAGAAGTGTTTCTCTCTCATAGAACTGATTCCCAGAAGTCACATGACCTCCATTAACATGCAGCACTTGGTCTGTGCTAGCATTGGGTTAGCGTTGGGGTTGCACAGATGTTGCACAGATGTTGCACAGATGTTGCTATGAGGGTGTTTGAGTCTGCAGAGACTCATGAGGTCAAAGGTCACAGAGTCTTTTCAAGCTGCAGGAAAAACTTTTTATTTTGTTTCCCATCAAATATCTTCAAGCGTGTTGTTGTTGTTTCTTCATTATTTATAAACATATATGTTTAAATGAGTTCAATACAAGTACATTAAAGATCTAATAAATACAAATATTATATATATATATATATATATATATACATACATGAGACCTGCATGTTGCAGGTCTCATGTTGAAAGTCTCATGTTGAAAGTCTCATGTTGAAGGTCTCATGCTGAAGGTCTCATGTTGAAAGTCTCATGTTGAAAGTCTCATGTTGAAAGTCTCATGTTGCAGGTCTCATGTTGAAGGTCTCATGTTGAAGGTCTCATGTTGAAAGTCTCATGTTGCAGGTCTCATGTTGAAGGTCTCATGCTGAAAGTCTCATGTTGAAAGTCTCATGTTGAAAGTCTCATGTTGAAAGTCTCATGTTGCAGGTCTCATGTTGAAGGTCTCATGTTGAAGGTCTCATGTTGAAAGTCTCATGTTGCAGGTCTCATGTTGAAAGTCTCATGTTGCAGGTCTCATGTTGAAAGTCTCATGTTGCAGGTCTCATGCTCAGGTCTCATGCTGAAGGTCTCATGTTGCAGGTCTCATGTTGCAGGTCTCATGCTCAGGGTGGGTGTAGCAGCAGGTCATGTGACTCACTGTAAGGAGGCGAAGCTGTTGACGTAGGCGATGACGTAGCGCGTCCAGAGCAGAGCAGAGCCGCTGCAGCGGCGCCGGAACTCCGTCTCAAACCTGCAGCACATTTTAGACTGATTAGCTGCTTCACTTGTTTATGGTGGAGGGGTATGGGGGGGTGAGGAGGGGGGTGAGGGGGGGGGTGAGGGGGTGAGGGGGGTGAGGGGGGGGTGAGGGGGGAGGGTGTTGGTTCCTCTGACCCTCAGTCACTCTGGAGTTACAAACAGGAATTCTCCAAACAGCAGAAACACTCAGAGTCTAACTGGGTGATGGAAGAACTCATCTAGAACTGTTGTTGTTCAGGGTGTTACTATTCAGGGTGTTGTTGTTCAGGGTGTTACTGTTCAGGGTGTTGTTGTTCAGGGTGTTGTTGTTCAGGGTGTTACTGTTCAGGGTGTTGTTGTTCAGGGTGTTGTTGTTCAGGGTGTTACTGTTCAGGGTGTTGTTGTTCAGGGTGTTGTTGTTCAGGGTGTTACTGTTCAGGGTGTTGTTGTTCAGGGTGTTGTTGTTCAGGTGTTACTATTCAGGGTGTTGTTGTTCAGGGTGTTGTTGTTCAGGGTGTTGTTGTTCAGGGTGTTACTGTTCAGGGTGTTGTTGTTCAGGGTGTTACTGTTCAGGGTGTTACTGTTCAGGGTGTTACTGTTCAGGGTGTTGTTGTTCAGGGTGTTGTTGTTCAGGGTGTTACTATTCAGGGTGTTACTGTTCAGGGTGTTACTGTTCAGGGTGTTGTTGTTCAGGGTGTTACTGTTCAGGGTGTTGTTGTTCAGGGTGTTGTTGTTCAGGGTGTTGTTGTTCAGGGTGTTACTGTTCAGGGTGTTGTTGTTCAGGGTGTTGTTGTTCAGGGTGTTACTGTTCAGGGTGTTACTGTTCAGGGTGTTGTTGTTCAGGGTGTTACTATTCAGGGTGTTGTTGTTCAGGGTGTTACTGTTCAGGGTGTTACTGTTCAGGGTGTTGTTGTTCAGGGTGTTGTTGTTCAGGGTGTTACTGTTCAGGGTGTTGTTGTTCAGGGTGTTGTTGTTCAGGGTGTTACTGTTCAGGGTGTTACTGTTCAGGGTGTTGTTGTTCAGGGTGTTGTTGTTCAGGGTGTTACTATTCAGGTGTTGTTGTTCAGGGTGTTACTGTTCAGGGTGTTACTGTTCAGGTGTTGTTGTTCAGGGTGTTACTGTTCAGGGTGTTGTTGTTCAGGGTGTTGTTGTTCAGGGTGTTGTTGTTCAGGGTGTTGTTGTTCAGGGTGTTGTTGTTCAGGGTGTTACTGTTCAGGGTGTTACTGTTCAGGGTGTTGTTGTTCAGGGTGTTGTTGTTCAGGGTGTTGTTGTTCAGGGTGTTGTTGTTCAGGGTGTTGTTGTTCAGGGTGTTGTTGTTCAGGGTGTTACTGTTCAGGGTGTTACTGTTCAGGGTGTTACTGTTCAGGGTGTTGTTGTTCAGGGTGTTGTTGTTCAGGATGTTG
>NW_027661906.1:0-20000 GCF_963422515.1 Blennius ocellaris
AGGAGGAGAGGAAAGGAGGAGGAGAGGAGAGGAGGAGAGGAAGGGGAGGAGAGGAGGAGAGGGAGGAGAGGGAGGAGAGGAGGAGGAGGAGGAGGAGGAGAGGAAAGGAGGAGGAGGAGGAGGATAGGAAGAGAGGAGAGGAGGAGAGGAAAGGGGAGGAGAGGAGGAGAGGAGGAGAGGGAGGAGAGGAGGAGGCAGGAGGAGGAGGAGGAGAGGAGAGGAGAGAGGAGGAGAGGAGAGGAGAGGAGAGGAGAGAAGAGAAGGAGAGGAAGGAGAGGAGAGGGGAGAAGAGAAGAGGAGGAGGAGGAAGAGGAGGAGGAGGAGAGGAAGAGATAATTTCTCAAAATGTATGAACGAGGTTCATCTGTGTTCACGTCTCGTCTCTTGTGTCGTCGAAGAAGAAGAAGAAGAAGAAGAAGAAGAAGAAGAAGAAGAAGAAGAAGAAGAAGAAGAAGAAGAAGAAGAAGAAGAAGAAGAAGAAGAAGAGAAGAAGAGAAGAAGAAGAAGAAGAAGAAGAAGAAGAAGAACAGTCCAACTTTGTCTCCACGTCAAGAGAAAACTCTGAAAACGATCCACTAAAATGTTGTTCATGTTTATTGTGGATGGATCTCTGAGGTTTCATCACAAACAACCACCCACAGCACCCACTAGTGGCCCGAACAGGAACTACATCAAAACATTGCTGTGTTGAATGCAAAACGTTTGTGAAACAGAAACGCTAAAACAAAGTATTTCTCACTTGTTGAGTAGCTGTGGCCGGAGGAAACTCCTGGCTGAAGGATTTCACAGATACATAAAGTCAGAACACGTTGAGGCCGACCGATGGAGGCGGCTGTCCCTTTGTCCGCCCACTGTGACCAACGGAATCGAACACGCAACCTTCCAACCGGAGGACGATCTGCTTCACACGAAATGTGAGGTCTGGTGAACTTCCTCTACATTCTGTTTACACTTTCACCACGTCTTCCGTCACGTCGACTCTGAACTCCTGTAGAAGTCTCACAACTCTGAACTGAACTAGACTCACAATTCTTCATTACAAAAAAGAAAGATTTCTAACTAATCTTCCTCTAAATCACTGTTTTTCTACCTTTTTGAGCCGAGACACACTTTTTTGTTTGTAAAACTCTAGAGTCACACCTCCACCTGAAAATGTTAAAATGTTAAACTGTGTAGCCTCTATTAACAATATAAAGTCTTTCTCATCAAAGACATCAAAGTCATTCTCATCAAAGACATCAAAGTCTTTCTCATCAAAGTTTGATCAACAGGAATCCAGTAAATCCAGAAAGCAAGTCCTTTTTTTAATAGTGCCTCCCTCAGTGTGAAACCTGGACCTGATGGATGAAGAGCTGAGATCCTGGTTTCAAAAACTTCTCCATCACTGTCACTGACACAGTACTTTGATACAAGATGGTAGCAGGAGGTGGAGATGAACCACACTGACGTCTGTCACTTTACATTTCACCGGCAAAGTTCTGTGCTGCCCTCTAGTGGTGAAGAGTATTTATACAGGATTACTCTGCAACACACTGTCGCTGTGAGAGCAAAGGTTTTTTTAGAACAAAATGTGAAATGTGATAATTTCCCACGGCTCAGCTGACGACGTGGAGGAAACACCAGAGGTTGAAGAACTCTGGTGTCAATAAATGTAAAATGGTTATTATTGGCGGGGCAAAAAAGAAAAAGTTGCTTGAATGGAATGAGGCCATTAGAAGCTTCATTTTAAAAGAACCCTCCACCTGGACATCTAACGTTTGTCCTCCAGAATGGATTTTCTTCACTCGTCCCTCCAGAGTGGAGACCAGACGGGTCGTGGCGGTAAGAAACACACAAGGCGTTCAGTCGGTGGAGACGACGTGAAGCAGCGAGCCGGGGTCACATGCAGAGAAATAAAAAGCAGCCGGCGGTGCGGCGTGTTAATCTAACGTGGCAGCAGCAAGGATCCCGTATGCAGCAGCATCTGAGGGACGACTCGTCTTACATAACCGGGGAAGTTGGCAACGTCTCAGCTGTCGGCACAGCAGGAGGGCCGATCAGGAACCCCGATCCAGAGCCCCGATCAGGAGCCCCGATCAGGAACCCCGATCCGGAGCCCCGATCAGGAGCCCTGATCAGGAGCCCCGATCCGGAGCCCCGATCAGGAGCCCCGATCAGGAGCCCCGATCCGGAGCCCCGATCAGGAGCCCCGATCCGGAGCCCCGATCAGGAGCCCCGATCAGGAGCCCCGATCAGGAGCCCCGATCAGGAGCCCCGATCAGGAGTGACGATCCGGAGCCCCGATCAGGAGCCCCGATCCGGAGCCCCGATCCGGAGCCCGATCCGGAGCCCCCGATCAGGAGCCCCGATCCAGAGCCCCGATCAGGAGCCCCGATCAGGAGCCCCGATCAGGAGCCCAGATCAGGAGCCCCGATCAGGAGCCCCGATCAGGAGTGACGATCCCAGGGTTCAGACGTCTTCCTGACGCCCTGAGGGACGCCGCCGGAAGGCGCCGTTTACACCTTTCAGGTCAAAACACACGCTTTGGTCATCATCTTTTGTGTTTGTTTCAAACAAGATGTTCACATTGACACGGCGGTAAAATGAAAACAATGTTTGATTAAATGGAAGCAGTTTTCATGCCAGGCCACAAGTGGGGGCTGTTGATCGGTTTCTCTCCTGAAACCACAAACACATGCAGACAATAAGAAGTTATAATGGAAAGATATCCAACTGGACTGTCATTACGGCGACTGTCAGAATAAAAGTACCAAGTCCCAGGAGGAGAAGGACCAGGACACCACGATGTAAACATTGTTCACATTGTCTCTACTGAGCACGTGCAGAAGAACCACTAACTGTGGCCGTGCATGGCAGCAACGCTGCTGCCGTCTCCATGGACACAATAGTCCCAAGTATACTAATACAAGTACTTCAAGTTTCCTCAGTTTACATGCCAACAAAGTTGGAGCATTTTCAAAAAGTTCCACCTTGTGAGCCTTTTTTCAAAAAGTTGTGTATTCGGTGTAAACGCAGAATGAAAAGTTCTGCGTTCTGACTTGAAGACGAGGCGTAAACAGGCCGTCGATCACCGTGTGGTTGTGTGACTCCTGCTGGGGCCAGAGTGGGGCCCCAGCAGGGAACCTGAGGAACACCCAGGCCCCAGCAGGGAGGAACACAGAGGCCCCAGCGGGGAACCCTGAGGAACACCGAGGCCCCAGCAGGGAGGAACACAGAGGCCCCAGCGGGGAACCCTGAGGAACACCGAGGCCCCAGCAGGGAGGAACACAGAGGCCCCAGCAGGGAACCCTGAGGAACACCGAGGCCCCAGCGGGGAACCCTGAGGAACACCCAGGCCCCAGCAGGGACGAACACAGAGGCCCCAGCGGGGAACCCTGAGGAACACCGAGGCCCCAGCAGAGAACCCTGAGGAACAGCGAGGCCCCAGCAGGGAACCCTGAGGAACACCACCTTGGCAACAAAACAAGCACTTTGCTACAAGGACTGACCCCCCCCCCCCCCCCCTTGTTCCGGTAAAACAGAACCATCTTCATGTTTGAGGCCTGCAGGAAGAACCTGATGTGATCAGGACTCAATAAGACGGCGTCTCGCTCTAACTGGATCACGGCCTTCCAGGTTCTCTCACACAAAACCTTCCAGCCCCCCCCCCTCCCCCCAGCCCCCCCCCCCCCCCCCCCCCCCCCCCCCTCCAGGGGCATCCGCAGGAGCATTATTATCAAATCAGAGCTTTAATCAAACCAAACTGGATCCTGGACCCTTCCAACCGACCCGCCTTACCCTCCAGCTCAGAGTGGCCATTAACCTCCACACCATCCCAGCATCCCCCCCCCCCACCACCACCACCCCCACCCCCTCCACCCTCATCCTCTACTCCACCTCGCTCTCCTTTCCTTTACACGCCCCACATACATCAGAATGTCTTTAGCAGTGGCCGGGCTGTACCGGCAGAGAGAGGAGAGGCAGTATTAGTATTCAGAGCACAGGGAGGAGGAGAAAAAAAAAGGAGAGGGAGCGAGTGAGCAGCCGAGAGAGAGAGAGAGAGAGAGAGAGAGAGGGGAGGGGATAGTGAAACAGAGAGGAGGAAAAACCACAAGCAGGGGGGGAAATAGAAGAGAAGAGCAGTGGAAACGGAGGGAAAAGAGGGGAGGGGAGAGATAGAATATTGTTCATTTCTCCCTCTCAGTCTGCCATCCCGGCTGCTCGGTGCATCTTGGAGAGAGAGAGCGAGCGAGCGAGAGAGCGAGAGAGAGAGAGAGAGAGAGGAGGGGGTGGACAGAGCCTAAGAGGGCGGAATGCCCCTTTACAAGCGTCGCATCTGACTAAAACGGCGGAGGAGCTGGTCAATCGGAAGCCGTCCAGAGAGGTGGAGAGACGGCGGCGTCCTGCGACGCCAAGGTAGGAGGACGTTCCCTTTGTTGCTCCGGTCGCCGTCGCTTCTCATCGTCTCTGCTTTGATCCTGCTTTGATCCTGCTCATCCTGCTCATCCTGCACTGGGGCTGCGCTCAATATGCCCTGAATCCAGCAGCATGTGTCTGTTTCCCATCTATATTTAATGTGCATTATGTGTGCATCCCCCCCCGCCCCCCGCCCCCCCCCTTACACCCCCCACCACCACCACCATGTCCCCCCTCATCCCCGTTACATTGCATCCTAAAGCGTCGCTCGGCGTGACCGTGGAGCCGCGCGGCGCCGTGTGGCGGCAGCCTCCATGCCTGTTTGACAGTAGCAGAGCCTCGGATCCTCACTGATGACAGCGATTGAACTTTTTTCTTTTTTCTTCTTTTTTACATTGGACGTGAGGCGGTGGGACGCGTGTGCACGCAGAAAACACACAGAAGACAGGTTGACGTGCGTAAGACGTGCGTAATACCCCCCCCCCCCTCCCCTCCTCCCCTCGGTCCATCCACCCCTCCACCCACACTCCACCCCACCCGCTGCCTCCAACCATCAAAGGCACAGTTCGCCCGGCTCCCCGACCACAGAGAACCATATTCATGGTGAAAAAAAAATAAAAAAAAGGAAAAGCGAATCAACCACTGAGACACACTGACTCACCCGCTCTGACATAGCGGGAGGTGAAAAAATGAAGTGAGGGCGGCCTGTGTGTGATTCCACTCCCCCGGCTGTAAATAGGTCCGCGGCGCAGGAAGCAGGAGGAGCGGCGGCGGCGGCGGCGGCCAGGCTCCCGGGGTTCCCGGCTGGCCACTGGCTCCCCACTTCCTGCCCCGCGCTACAGATCACTTAAAGCCGCTGGCGAGCTCCGGCGGCCCGGAGAGGCAGAACGGCGGGCGGAAGCCTCGGCGGCCGCCTCGCGTGTGGGAACGGAGGCCGAAAGGTGACGGCGGCCGACGGAGAGAGACGGAGAGAGACGGAGAGAGACGGAGAGAGACGGAGAGAGACGGAGAGAGATGGCCTCCGGCAGATATTAACATTCCATATCGCCCAGCTTATGTTGTTTATTTGCTGACAGGGCGTCCGGGAGCTATTACAGGACAGGCTCAACTAGAACCACCTCCAGGCTGAGGCTGGGAAAGCTATTACCTCTAGTCAATAGACATTAACGTCTCCCTGCTCATTGGAACTCGCCGCCGCTCCACCGGAGGAACCAGAGCGACGATCTGTTTACCCCTGTGCATCAATCTGCCACAGCCCAGCGGGCAGAGCCGGGGCCATGATAGCATCGCCTCCGAAGGAAGTGATGCAAAACAAAAGGACACAAAAAGAAGAAGGCGGGATGTGCCGGCGGTGGCGGAGGGGGGGGGGGGGGGGGGGGTCGTGACCTCCGGATCGGGCCGGATCATCTCAGCGTTACACGAGAACATCGATCGGAGGTGGTGCTCAACACGGCGCGGCGACCAGGAGGTCACGGTGGGGGGGGGGGGGGGAAGGCGGGCAAGGCGGCGGCCCTGTTGAGCACCGAGGACCGGAAACCACACGTTTCATCAAGGAAACACCCACTAATGTGTAAAATCCCCCGACGGAGCGAAGGGGTGTGAAATCTATCTAAACACTGGGATATTAAAGCAAAACAAAAGGAGAGTTTCAATTAAAAATGGCTCCCAGGTGCAGATGAAAACAAAAGCAGGAGTGTGGCGGCAGATAGGGGAAGTTGAAAAGCGCGTTGAGTGAGATCCAGCTGAAACATCCTATTAGCTGGATCCAATGGATTAGTCGCCTGCGTCTGCAGAAGCATTATGTCCTCAGTCAGTTAAATCACCAGCAGTAATTATGAAGGTGCTCAGTTTCTCCCTGTGAAGACGTTTTAGAAAGAAACTAAATCGAGAACGAGAGAAAGAGAGAGAGAGAGAGAGAGAGAGAGAGAGAGAGAGTGGAACAGGAACGGAGATCCACCATTATGAAGGATTGAATCTGCAGACCTTGAGACCTCCAGGACCTGGAGTCCAGGTCACAAGGTCTTGGTTAATGGAGACGATGGACGGAAGGCTGCGGGGACGTCTCCTGGTCTCTTGTTGTGGATTTCTTTTATTTGTACAGATCTGATCTTGACAACATAGAACCCTTGAGCCCAGCACCCGGTCCCCCCCCCCCCCCCCCCCCCCTGCCTCCCAAACCCCAGGTCAGGAACTTTCTCCATGCAAAAGGTCAAAGTTCAGATTTCAGGCACTCGTTTGCCTCGTTACAATTTAATTCCCATTAGTGAAGCGCCGATCCAGGTTTCCTCACTTCTGATCCCGATACACAGATCTGAACATCTGCTGGTACCGACACCAGAGTGTGTCTGCTTTAATATTATTATCACCGTTATTGTTGGTTTTAAATGAGGCAGCAATAAACTGGTCTCTACAGTTAAATATGAAATGTAGGAAGGTGAGAAAGGGAAGCAGGACAAAGTATTTTAGTTCCATGTGGACAATGTGTGACGTCATCATCTCTAATAAACTAGCTCTATCTTTAAAACCTCACAATCATTTTCATTAATCCCTGGAGGAATTCTCCATCAGCAGCAGCCCCATGTTTCAGCTCCACCCACTGGGACTATTTTCAGGGAGTTTAGGGTGGAGGAGGACGCAGCGTGACGGAGGAGTGAATCTCCTGCTAGCGGAGGAACGAGTCGTTCTCCCGGAGAGCTGGAGGTTTAAAAACGCTGACGTCCGGCTGTAGAGCGCCTCCTGCTGGACGACGGCGTCACAAACACTCGCCTCGATGCTTTGCGGCGTTTTGAGCTTAAAATCCGTCCAAACGGCGACGTGTCGTCACGAAAAGTCAGATAGCGCCACTTCTGTTAGCATGCTAAGCTGGCCGCAAACTGAGGAACGGATTTCCTGACTCGTGACTCCGCGTCTCATTGAAACTCGCCTCCGTTCAGGAAATCCGGTCCACAGTTTGCAGCCGGCAGGGAAACACATGTGGACTCAAATCAGCAGAAGCTTCACGGATCAGAAACCTCCGCAGGTTGGATCGGGAATTTCCCGTGAATTCCATTAATATCGGAACCCGGTACTGGACCGGACCGGACCGGATCGGACCGGACCGGACCGGCCCCGTCCCTGATCCACACAACTACATATAACAAAAGTTACGCTGGGTGTTAAATATAAGGCCCACGGGTCCAAACTGGTCGACAAGAGGCTCCGATCCGGCCAAACCAGCAAGCAAATTGTAAAATTTCAAAGAAAAGATTGATTTTTATGGCAAAACACGACACTGGGAAGGAGCTGAGATATTGGAGACGCTGCCATGAAAGCTGGCGCCGTCAAACTGGCCTCAAAGTTCTGCTGGCAGAACAAACACAAGAATCCAGAACACAATGGTGGCGGATCAAGTTTGTTTTTTACATGTTTGATTGTATTTCATAGCAGAAAGTTTCATTAAAATTGTCTTTATGTTGAGACTGTCGCCAATTTCAATAGTACTTAAAAAAAAAATTGACATTTTCATGACATACATTGCAAACAAATAATAATTGAAGTTTTAATTTTATGGTTATTATGACGTAATTTTATTGGTCTCATCAGGAAATTGTTCTTTATGTGGCTCATGAGATATTTTAATTGTTTTCCCACAATGTCACAACATAAACCAAGTTTTGAATAGAATAAAATGACACGTGAGACTATATACATGAAAACGTGTAAGTAAAATATTGAAAGTAAGTTTGATTCTTCCGTGGTTCTCGAACATAAAATCGAATTTAGATGTTTTTTCCCATCAAAATTGCCTTGAAGAAATACTTTCGACTCATATTTCACATTACAGTGAAGCCGACTGCTGATTATTGTACTAAAATCAGGATTATTTCAAATAAAAGCAAACACCAGGTTCTCCGGTCGACTGTGGATTATAGAAAGTGTTTTCATGGTTTCGCTCTATTAGTATCACTACAACTCCAAATATTTGAATTAAAGACGCACTAATGCCAGTTTTTCAAAGGATCAGTACAGGTACTACTCTTCAGCTACTTGCTGATACGGAGCATAAATACTTATTGAATACCATAATGTGTACTTTATACTGCGTGCGCAAAAGATGTGCGAAGGCCATGCGTCACGGCGAAGCGTCTATCTAGGCACATAGCTCTACGTTCTGATGACTGACGGAGCTGGTTGTTAGCAGCTCACTGTTCACGCTAACGAGTGTATCAGTCATACTTTAATCACGTCCAGCGTGTAGAATCCCTGGTGTGTGAGCCGTCCGTCTTACTCTGGTGATTCTCTGAAAACTTTCACGAGTTCTCTGTGTAGAACCGGACCTGACACCGGGATCTATGACGGTAGACTCCTACCTTCAAAGCAATGAAAACAATATTCTGACTAAATTCCACATAAAATGAATTCCTGCCTCTTTGTCTTCCATTCTCGACATGTTGGTATCAAGAACAGGAATATTTCATAAATCTGATGTTTCCTTCTTTATATGAGCAGAGATGATCAGAACAATGACTTTCTGAAGATGCCTGATGGTATTGAGTTTGTTTTGTTGATGCACTTCTATTGTTTTTCTTCCGGAAGACTGTTAAAGTGGTACAAATCTAAAAATGCATCACGTCTGATGTCTTTCTCTCAACACAAAGACAAACATCTCGTTTGACTAGAAGACGGCGGCGAAACACTGATGAAACGTCGCTGCAATACATCACAGGCCTGCGTCTGACGGTCTCCTGCTCCTCATCCGGCGGCGTTTCAAACACCTTATCACTGGAATCCCCAAACCCGGCTGAGGTGTGAGATTCTTCCCTGGGAGACTGATCCCACATCCAGATTTCAGATTTCAGTCGCACTCTCTAACATGATCCTTGTTGCTGAGAAAGAAAAACAGAAAAAGAAGAAGCTCCCTCCAGGGTTTTATCAGATTCACCTCACTCCAGGATTCCGCTTTCGTTAGTTTGCAGCAGATGTTGGTGGAAGACGGACAAAGTGAACCTCTGGGTTTCTTGTGCGCCGTGCTGGTCCCCGCTTGAAAAGCAAAAAAACCAAGAAAACCAGTGAAGGAGTCATACCAGTACTTGTTAAATGGCATTAACCCGTATTCACACTACATACTGGAACCATACGTGAAGATTATATCGCCAGTGTGCATTGAAACTCTTAGCACGTAGCATGTAGCATGGCTTGGCGTAAGAAATCCTCCTGGATCCTCCCCGGCCTGTATTGGTGATCTTTTTGCGAGTACTGCGTGCAGTATGTCCGATACCTGACGGTGGTACTGGTACTGCAGTACAGTAGTATTCCCCCGGCAGAAACAATTTGCAGGGTTGTGACCTTTGCTTGCGTGAACTCACACGTTTGAGTTTCCACGTCTCGTTTCTCCAAAACCCGTCCCTCCTCGGGAAAATACATGAGGGATCGCTTCGTTAACAAAAAGGGATGCAAACAGAAACGCCTCATCTCCTTTATCACCTGTAAGCCAGACGGAGGATGTAACGGCCGGGCCTTTAACAAATGACTCATTTCGTTGGCGCTCTGATCCCCAAGTGACGAAGACGAGCCGGGGCCTCGCTCCTCCCGTCAAGGACGCCGGAGGAAGATTTGGATTTGCAGCGCTTCCCTCCGATGCACCCTTGAAGTTGGGTTTACAGCCGTCAGAGCTGCAAACGGGCGTCAGCCGCCTTTTTTGTTTTCTTCTTCTTCCTCTTCTTCTTCTTCTTCTTCCTCCTCTTCCTCTTCCTCTTCTTCTTCTTCCTCCTCGCCCCGTTTGGTGGCGGCCAGATTTCGCTCACGACCCGATCGGCTTGCTTGAGTCTGATCTCATCCATTTGCCCTCCGTCTCCGCTGCCGTGGCGTGATTGGCCGATTCGTCCTCTCTGTGATTACAGTGTGACCTTGCACGCCTTGCACGCCTTGCACGCCGCGGCCCAGCCGGACACTGACCTCACTGGTCCGCCGGTCTGCGTTGTGGCGTATTCCTTCCCCGGGAGTATCGATCCCGGGCAGAGCAGCCGTCAATGGAGCATCTGTGGGAGGTTTAGTGTTGCTCTGTACGCTCCACCCCCCCCCCCCCCCCCCCCCCAGCACGCTGATTTGTCAAAGGTACCGTCGTTCCTCCGTAAATATTACACCCGGACTGAAAAAAAAACACCTTGATTGCCGTTGTTGCTGTGTCACTCTCGTCACCAGTGTCACTTCCTGCCCTTCCCTGCTTCACCCCCGCTTATCTGCCTCGCTTCCCATTTAATGTCAGCATCTCTCTTATCCTCCTCCCTCCATCTCTCTCTCTCTCTCTCTCTCCCTCCGTCTCGTGCCACACAATCCTTCTCTCAGTCCGTCTCTCTCTTCCATTTCTCCCCCTCTTGATGTTCTCACTGGCATTTGAGACGGCCAGTTTTGTGCCAGACAGCCATTCCTCAGATTGAGATATCCCGGGTTTTAAAGTCACTCAGACAGATTTGCTATCTTAATGGGAGTGGGGTGGGGGGGGGGGGGGGGGGGTGTTGGACGCTGGGCATGGCTCGCCTTTTGATTAGCTAATTTCTGGATTAATTCCTCCAAACGGATGTGCTGAGATGGACAGATACAGAGACGACTTTATCGGGGTTGGACCGACTAAACTGTGACAGAAATCAGTTCCGGAGAAGAGACAAGGACACGGAGGACGGAGACGGGAGTGGGAAGTGTCGTTCCTCTCAGAAAACTAGAAAGTGAGTGGAAGCATGTCTTGTTTGGGACCTGGTCTGGAGTGAGAAATTCTTCGTCTAATGCCTTGATTGATTGACGGGTGTGAGACAGACGGACATGGAGGGAGCACTTTGCCAGGAGGAGGTGCCACTCAGAGACTGACGCTTTACAGAGCAACATGCATCAAGTGATCAACCCACCCCCCCCCCCGTCTGACCAGGCACCTCGCCTGAGAAAGAGACGAAGTGACTCGGTGGAGACGTGGGCTGACCCCCCCGACCCCTCGGCCGGAACCTCGTCCCGACACTCTTTGGTTTTCTGTCCACGTCACGATGCAGAATTCGTGTCCAGACACGTCGGACTGGAGACGTCTGGCAGTAGATTTGCAATAACGACACATTTCAAGTGTCGTCGTTGCATTTTTGTTTTGTCAGTTTTACGAAGAAACGACAGAAAGGCTGAAAACAATGCAGTATTCATGTTGGACCACTAGTGGGGGCTGTTTGTTTTCGTAATACAACCACAGACTTGTGTGCAGACGACAGTACGCTACAACCATGGAGATATGGAGAGAACCTGATGATGTCGCGTGAGCAGGAAGAGCTATTATCAAGGGGGGGGTGAGCAGGTCCAGTAACAGCCTCTGCAGGAGGGAACAGAGACCATGAAAGAATTTCCACCTCGGCAGCCGGGAGAAAAACTTCGTGGATCAGAACGCTGGTGTCGTGTAAACGAACCCCGAAGAGTCAGGGAGGTTTAGCGGATAGCTTTAGCAAGTTGGATTGTCGTTCCAGTGACCGTCAAAATAAAACTACCAAGTCCCAGGAGAGTCTGGTCTGGGAGTCGTGACACGACGAGGAAGCACTGAGCACGTGCAGAAGAACTTGGTGGTGCGACTCAGCAGCAGCGTTTCCGCCGTCTCCAGAGTCGGAGTGTTTCTAGAGTCGGAGTGTTTCCAGAGTCGGAGTGTTTCCAGAGTCGGAGTGTTTCCAGAGTCGGAGTGTTTCCAGAGTCGGAGTGTTTCCAGAGTCGGAGTGTTTCCAGAGTCGGAGTGTTTCCGGAGTCGGAGTGTTTCTAGAGTCGGAGTGTTTCCAGAGTCGGAGTGTTTCCAGAGTCGGAGTGTTTCCGGAGTCGGAGTGTTTCCGGAGTCGGAGTGTTTCCGGAGTCGGAGTGTTTCCGGAGTCGGAGTGTTTCCGGAGTCGGAGTGTTTCCGGAGTCGGAGTGTTTCCAGAGTCGGAGTGTTTCCGGAGTCGGAGTGTTTCCAGAGTCGGAGTGTTTCCAGAGAGTTTAGCGGCTCCGAGCAACAAAGGTTTGGTGTTTTCAGCGGATAACTGAGCCTCGGTTCATCAGATGTGGGAAGCGACTCAGGATCTTCGGGAAGGAAGGTTCCTCCGGGAGACGTCACCTGGAGAACCTGGATGTTCTCACGGTACTCCACGGTCCGGTTCGGCATCCTTTTGCCACGATTTCCTGTAAATAGAAAATAAGAGCATGCTTGGAAAAGCAGCAGCTCCTCCCCCATCCCCTGTAGGAAACATCCTCCATCTGGCTTTTCTCCGGCTCTCCTCAGTCGTACCCTGATTGTTAGACACCATTTTGCATACATTGTGTTCAGCGGGAGCCTGCAGGGACTCGCACACTGTGAGAAAGTGGAGTTTGGGCATCGACCTGTTTTTATTTTTGACAGAATGAGATCAAAAATAAAGACAGCGTGCGAAAGAAGGCCAGTTTGTGTCGGATGAAAGGGCCGAGCGCTCGCTCACCGACGTGTCAGACTTAATACTTCTAATTATATCTCAGTCTGCCGCCGCCGTACGACTCGCTGAGCGCTTGTTTGTCTTTGTTGCACTTGTATTCAAGCTTTCTTCCCTGATGGATCGTGGTTTTTTTTTTTGGTTGTTTTCTCAGGTGTTGCTGGAGATCTTTGAGGAAACGGCTCCGCCGGTCCACACCGAAAGCGTCGGAGATTTCACAAACACTGATGCACGTCGATGGAGCTCGATGACTAAAAGCTGTTTCTGGCTTCCAGTAAACACAGGAAAAGAAACAGCTTGACTGCAGGCCTCCCAAATCTGATCTTGGAAGCATTAGGAAAATAACCAGCGAAAGGTGATGCATCCACTGCGGGCATAGCTCCGCGTTTCTCAGCCAAGTCCATTTGCAGAGAAGAGTTTTTTTACATGTAGAGCGGCGGCGCTCTGGATTGCAAATTCCACATGGCCCAGGAGACTCGGATTCAAGCTCAGTAAAGGTAAAGCACAAACTCAAGCTTCACGACGTGATTAGAAGTAATAACCAGCTTCTCCGTTTAGATCCGTCCTCCTTCAGCACTGGGAGACGATGGTTTCCTCAGACGAGGACAGTTAAATCTGCGTCTGTCGCATCGGAGAGACACGAGGAAATACGTTCAGATTCAGACAGGAGGTTTATGTGGAGGTGATCAAAAGTTTCTCTGTGTTTTACAACTAACTGCTTCAAAACCACAAGAAACACCAAGTGAATACTGTCGATTATTCCTAGAGATACACTTCAAAACCAGTTCAGCCCAATATCATCTAAAATATTACATTTACTTGTTGTAGTGCAGAGTATACAAGATGAAACCTCACTATTTTAACAGAAAATTACTACATTGAAATAATGTTGATATCAACATTTCACACATTTTGTTTTATTGCTGTTGGAAATGAAGCTTATAAATTATTATATTATATTAAATTATATTAATTGAAATCTACAGTGTACACAGAATATCCAAATCATTAGTGACCCTATATTTGCAACATTTGCTGTCTGTTATGCTAATTTATGCAAAAAAAATATATATTATAATTTACTCTAGAACATGTACTCTAAATATTATGTCGACCAGGCCCTAAACTAAAAGTGAAAAATTAAAAACGTATTGCACTTTGGTGCCGATTTTCGAAAATGGTCCAACTTCATCGCCGTGGAAACGGAAAACTCTCCGACTCCGTGTTGACGGCAGAAAAGAAAACACAGTAAATTGTTTTTTTTGCGCAGGGTTTCATTATAAAAACGAAGAATGGCGCCCACTAGTGGAACTTCATGTCATTTTCAGTGTTTCAGCATTTCCGTGGAAATGCACCTCCATTTTCTAAATGTTGCCGTGTTGATGTAAAACTTTTCGTAAACATAAATCAAAACAACTTTTCGTAATTTTAGCCTCAGTGAAAGACTCTTTCTGAATCAGAGTAGCTGCTTATGAAAATGATTGGCTTCTTTCTACAACGGACATTTGGATCCAAAATCTACAATTATGAAAAACTCCTTAAAAAAAAAAGACCCTCTCTTCCTCATTGATGCTCCTGATTTATATTTCTGATTGTGGGTCAGCACACAAGAGCTCATAATTATCTAAATTACACTGTAATTGCAGGAAAATGTGGTCTGTTTTGAAATATTTCCACAAAGTTTCAAGTTGCCTGACCTGCAGGTCACGTTCAGACTCCGAAATTACCCCCGAGTCCTCGGAGACGCGTGACGGCGGCGCTTGGTGCAATTAGGAGTTGCACCATGTTAAGTGAAGAATTGGAGTAAAGAGGTTGACGCCGGAGGCGACGAGCAGGAAGTGGATGAAATGTAGATTCGGTACGATCACTGCAGAGAGGTTTGGGTACAAAAACACTATATATTCCAAAGAAAAACAAAAGCCGTACAATTTTTCCCATCAATGGTTTTTTTCATTTGCCAAAATGGCAACCAGAATATGAAATTGGCTGAATCAGCACAGAACCTCCACGTAGGTTTCAGCTGCTTTAACATAAACTTCATTTCTAGAAGCGACAGCCCGTCGGTGTTCCTCTCCGGCCGTACAGAGACTGTACGCCGCCTCGTCGTCACACAGTCCAGGCAAATGGAAAGTCATTTGTGATTCTCGCAGCGTTTGAAAAATGCAACAGCGCTGTACCCTGCCTGAAGGAACATCCAAGATAATCCTCAGACCGAGACGTTCGCACTTTTCGTGAGCAAGTATTTTCAACTGAGTGGAGGGAGAGAAAAAGTAGAAACCTCAGTTGGGCTCAAACAGCTGAAGATCTTCGGACTGTCGCCCAAAACATCCCAGACAGGGAAAGTCCAGGTGTTTGTTCACTGCTGCCGGGATCCAGTGGCCTTCAGGAATCCATGACGGAGTTTATCAAGCAAACACGCAGAATGGAGGGGAGGTGGATCGGGCCGGGGTAGGGTGGAGGTTGGTTTGGGCTTAGGGTTGTGGTTGAGGTTAGGGTTGAGGTTAGGGTTGAGTTTGATTTGGGATTAGGATTGTAGTTGAGGCTAGGGTTGTGGTTGGGGTTAGGGTTGAGGTTGGTTTAGGGTTGAGGTTAGGGTTAGGGTTGAGGTTGTGGTTAGGGTTGAGGTTAGGGTTAGGGTGAGGTTGGTTTAGGGTTGAGGTTGGGGTTAGGGTTGAGGTTGGTTTAGGGTTGAGGTTGGGGTTAGGGTTGAGGTTTTGGTTTAGGGTTGAGGTTAGGGTTAGGGTTGAGGTTGTGGTTAGGGTTGAGGTTAGGGTTAGGGTTGAGGTTGGTTTAGGGTTGAGGTTAGGGTTAGGGTTGAGGTTGTGGTTAGGATTGAGGTTAGGGTTAGGGTTGAGTTTGGGGTTAGGGTTCAGGTTGGGGTTAGGGTGAGGTTAGGGTTAGGGTTGAGGTTAGGGTTAGGCTTAAGGTTGTGGTTAGGATTGAGGTTAGGGTTAGGGTTGAGGTTAGGATTGAGGTTAGGGTTAGGGTTGAGTTTGGGGTTAGGGTTAGGATTGAGGTTAGGGTTTAGGGATTAGGGTTAGGGTTCAGGTTGGGGTTGCCAAAGTTGGTAAGACCATCATCTGTGTAAAATAGACGAGGTAGCCGTTTCCCTCCAGAGTGTCGTGACTCCCAGTCCAGCTTCTCCCGGGACTCGGTAGTTCTACATCGTAACAATCCATCTTGATTGTCTTTGTTCTCCTGTTGTCCGCATGCGTGATCATTTTTCTTTAAAAAACAACTCACAGCGCCCACTCATGGCCCGACAAGCCAACTACATAGTTTTCAGTGTTTCTGCAGAATTTTTTCTGAAATCAAAAATTGAAAAACGATGGATTTTCACTTGAAATGTGTAAATGGAGCCTCAGTAAACCAAATCAGAGATGAAACACAAGGATTAAAGTGGCAGACTTCATCACAAATCAGGACTATTAACATCCACTGGTGTCGTCTCACTTGTTATGTCCCGCCAGCTTCCTGGCATCGCTGTTTTTGTGTTCTTTGCGCGGAGACAAAGATCCATCAGGGACACTCTGGCGTCTCTGGCAGCCGCCGTCCCTCCTAATGGCCGAGGTGTCCAACCTGCCAGGGACTTGATTTGTGTCCTTTATGTCCCGGCGCTCACTCTGCCGGCGTCTCTTCCTTGCTGTGTTTCAGGCGAAGCCAGAGGGGGGAGGGGTGTCGTTCAGGCGCACATGGGCAGGTGGACCCGGGCCCAGTGATCCGGACCCAGACGCCCCCTAACAGAGCCGCCCCCCTCCTTTCGTCTTGCGCCCCCTCCGCCGGTGGGCAAGAAGGTGGACGGGCCCCAAAAACCCCCCCCCCCGAATTTCCCCGGGCGCCGTCCGGCAGGCGAGGGCGGCGAGCGCCGCGCGACCGTTGGCCGACTGCGGGGTGGGAGTGCGATGCGGATTGGAGGATGTCGGGGGACTGGGATGAAGACCTGTGTAAGAAGGCGCTGGTGCTGGTGGAGGAGCTGTGCTTCAACTCGCCGAGGGGCTACAGCCAGAGCGAGAGCTGCAAGGAGTTCAGCTACCTGGTGAGGGGCGGCAAGAGACCGATGGACGCAGGTAAGGGACACACCTGGGGGGCTCCTTCTGAATCCGTCTGACGGCGTATTGATTTCCCAAGTCTTTTATCTCCTGCATTTAACAGTATATATATAAATAAAAACCCCAGAAGTGAAAGTGGTCTCTCCGTGCCTTGCAGCTATTACTTCACAAGAAAAATAACCTTGTTGCATCAAAGAGTCAGCCTCGCACTTGAAATGTAGCTTGTAAAAAGTGGTAGCTTTTATTTTCTTTTATTTATTTATTTATCCTTTCCTTCCGTTCTCTCCTCCACGCGGAGGAGAAGCTGTGGTCAGCTTGGTGCCATGTACTGCAACGATAACAAGCTTTCACTGTGAAGGAAGTGTCAGAAATCCACAAACATCTCCCACAGAATAAATCTGCGCTCGGCGGCGAGGCCATACGCTCGGCGCGGTTCAAACACCGAGCGGAAACGTTGCTAATTATGCAAATCTCTGACACGGCAGCCCTTGTATGTTTGATGCTGTTTCCTCGCCGTGAAAACAGCTAAAGTTAGCTCTAATTTGCAATTCACTGTGTTCAGACACGCCGCAGCCGTTTTACTGTACGTCGTCTGTAATCTACAGGAAGGACACGATTCCTACCAAAGTACTGCGGGTACTCTTGTGAAGCGGCGGCTCCTACTGTTTTATCCGTGAAGGTGTTCAGTTGAACTCTAATCTCGGAGTGTCAAACGCAGTTTTAGTTCAGTTGTTGAGCCGGACCGGTAAAATAGAGCCACAATAACCTTTAACTGTAAAGTGTTCCTTTGTGAGTATTTGGTGATGGAGATGTGGATTTACTCGCAGAAACACAGAATGACCACGACGTCAACGCAATGCTTGTGCAGAAGAACCAAATGAGCAGTTTGGAAGCTTCTGATTTTCCACTCAACAACCCCCCCGGATCTCGTCCAGATCCTGGGATCTCACACTTCTAACACAGTTTTATTTGAGCAAATTTAGCAAAACCCCCCGAGGGACTGTGTATTCCCCCGCTGTGGAGTGGCGTGCGTTGGGAAGGGTGGAGTTACAGCTCCTGCTGGGTAATCAGCTTCATGTATTCATATTGAGTGGAGCTCCAGCCGGATGGTGACCTCGTTGATTTCTGGGCTCGGGAGCAGATTGTTGGACTGTTGGATGTTTAAATTGGGTTAGGGTTAGGGTTAGGGTTAGGGTTAGGGTTAGGGTTAAGGTTAGGGTTAGGGTTAGGGTTAAGGTTAGGGTTAGGGTTAGGGTTAGGGTTAGGGTTAGCTGTCGCCGCTCCGGCCAATCAGGTACGAACACGTCACGGAAAAGCCTAAAACCTGAGGCGAGGCGGGTCGAGTGGAAAATCCCCTAAAGACACGATCAGACAGATCCTGGACCTCAAGGAGCTTAAAGAACCAACGAGCCACTGAAAATCATTTTCCCTCCGTTGGATCATGTGAAGCTTGTGAGATCTTGGAACGGCGTGACCCTCGAGGGAATACGGCACAGACGCTTATTATGTAATAGCGGAACAGTTTTGTCATGACTAGCGATACCATCAGAAGAACATTGTTAGTGTTTATATGTCGGGTCAGAAAATATCTGTGGCTTTAATGTATGATAAGGCAAAATGTTAAGCCGAGTGCTTCTGAGACTGGCAAGGAGCGCCTTGCACTCAGAACAACAACAAACCATGAAATATTCATGCGCCTGGATTGAAATGGCAACGGTACACGTTCATCCCATTTCTTCGATGCTGTTATGATTCCCAAATGAGTAGAATTCTGGGATTGGTTTATGTTATATACATATTTAAAAAGATCATTCTTTCTTATGCAACATGTCTTCGGATGCTGAAGAAGCAGCGTCAGAGTGGATTATGGGAACGTTAGCGGAGTAGACAAACAAAAACAACCCACTGTTTAACACGGTTGGTGGGAGGAAGATTCTAGTTCCTTCATCTCTACAAAGCTTCTTGTCCAACTCACCTAGAACTTCCCCTCATTGCTCTCAAACGTTTGCTAAATGGAATTGGCGGCGGCCGTCCTGCTGGTCCGCGGCGTCGGCGCCGAGCGTCGTGCGAGCGACTCCCTCTGTGGCATTTTGGGGGGCGCGACGCCCCGTCGTGCAGATTAGCGTGAATCCTTGGCTCAGTGTAGATTAGCTTGGCTCGGCTGCTGCTCGCGGCCCGGCGGAGATTTGGACGGCTCTGTGTAGAAATGTCACGGCGGTGGTTTTTGGGCGCCGGCCCCCGTGGCTCACCGGGTGTTTTTGCCGATCGGAATCCTTCGCCCCCCCCCCCCAGAGGGCCGCGGCCGCCGAACGCTGTCAGCGAATGCTTGTGTAAGCAGCAGAGATGTGTTTGATGTGGGGCGATGTATGGCTCCCGGGGGGGGGGGGGTTGCGTCAGTCCCTGATTGACAAGGCGTCTCAGACACCCCCATACCGCCCCCCCCCCCCCCATCCACCCCCTACTTCAGAGGTCTTCCTCCCCCCCACCTCTCTCTCTTCATGCTGGGTTAAGCTCTGGATCTCTGGCAGGATGAGCGTTGAGGAAGGAGCAGCGACGGCCTAAAGAGGGACAAATGGCGGCGAGTGATTCGGCCCCCGAACACGTTTGATCACCGCCACCGTGTCTTATCGGCGCCGGCTGAGCCGCCGGCCACCCGCCGCTTCCTCGCTTTGTTTCTCCCCGTTCCTGATCAATACATTAACCTTTCTCCTCCGCAAACTCCTCCCTTCTTCAGGTTACGCTCTAGATCATTGTCAGCTTGTTTACCTCCGGCTGTTTACCTCCGGCGCTCCGTTCCGCCGGCTCCTCGCTCTATTTATCATCATCCTTTGGATTTGTACTCCCCGTCTGCTCCTCGCGCGGCGGGAACTTCGTTGCGCCTGCCGTACCGCCCGGGTTAAAACGCAAATCTTATGTTTACGTGACAACGGTGCTCGAGCTGCCGGGGCTCTGTCTCCGTGGCGACGGTGGATGTTTCAGAAACAAGTACGCAAAAAAGGTATTTAGTGGTTCCAGCGTGGTTCCAGCGTGGGTCCGGCGTGGTTCCGGCGTGGTTCCAGCGTGTCCCTGCTTTGATCCGCCCGGCGGTTGTTCTTCCAGCTGCAGTTCAGGCTGGAAGCATCGG
>NW_027661906.1:21985-29485 GCF_963422515.1 Blennius ocellaris
AACAGAACCCCGACCGACAAATATGACATAGTGTACAAATGATTATATAAAAGCTCTAAAGGGACCCGGTACATATTTTGCTGCTTCGGTCGGGATTAGATTAAGATTATGTTGAAGGATACAAACTGAGTTCAGTGAACAAACGCATGTCGACGTAATGTCCCCAAATGGCATTAAAACGTGCGTGTGTGTGTGTGTGTGTGTGTTTGTTGTTAAATCGATTCAGGACTGATCCTTCACATCCGGCTAACGACCTTTAAGCGCCTCGCTCACAGCAGGGGGCCCCCGCTTGCTAAAAAGCCACATTGGTAAACAGGAGCCTCCAAATCATAGAAGTTGTTTTATATTGATTTGTTAATGCTTCTCTGCTCTAATGAGCACTTTTGAAGTCGATGGAAAGTTTTGCTGCTGGATTCTCGCGTGGAGAAATATTTGAACCGCTGAATATGAAAACCTCGTCGTTAAAAGAGGCTTCGCCGTTTCTGACGGACACGAATCTCTCGCAGACGTTTTGATCTCGGTGTGATAATCCTCGACGTGGCACGCGATTGTGCAACGCCGGAGGAGAGTCGTTCCCCGCGGAGTCATGCTTTGTGTTTGAACTGGCGTCGTGCGGGGTTCTATTTGTGCCAAAATTCTGAGCGAGCGACGGGAAAATTTGAGCGCAAAAAAATGTATTGTGCACTAATAGCATTTTGAGGAAATATTTAAATTGCGCAAAGAAAAACTTGACATTGCGCTCAAAAAACATTTCTTCGCTCAGATTCTTCCTCTGCGCTCAACCTCTCTCTCTCTCTCTCTCTCTCTCTCTCTCGCTCGCTCAACCTCTCTCTCTCTCTCTCTCTCTCTCTCTCTCGCTCAACCTCTCTCTCTCTCTCGCTCGCTCAAACCTCTCCACCTCCGCTCAAGTCCTGCTGTGCGCTCGCTCAAAATGTCCAAAACCCAAATGTGACACACGGTTGTCCACCAATCACAGAAATTGGGGGCGGGCGTTGAACTCTGATTGGTTACTTCGGATTCTGGAAGTGCCTCATAACCAACGAAGAAGAAGAAGAAGAAGAAGAAGAAGAAGAAGAAGAAGAAGAAGAAGAAGAAGAAAAGGGAAAAACAAACTGTGAGGGAAAACAGAAATAAGGAAAACTAAAGATAATGATCCTGGATTACAACATGTTTTCCCTCGCAGTTTGTTTTTCCCTTTTCTTCTTCTTCTTCTTCTTCTTCTTCTTCGTCGTCGGTTATCAGGCACTTCCAGAATCCGAAGTAACCAATCAGAGTTCAACGCCCGCCCCCAATTTCTGTGATTGGTAGAAAAACGTGTCTGTCACATTTGGGCTTTGGACATTTTGAGCACAGCAGAACTTGAGCGGACGTGGAGAGATTTGAGCGAGCAAGAGAGAGAGAGAGAGAGAGAGGTTGAGCGAGAGAGAGAGAGAGGTTGAGCGAGCGAGAGAGAGACAGGTTGAGCGAGAGAGAGAGAGAGAGAGGTTGAGCGAGAGAGAGAGAGACAGGTTGAGCAAGAGAGAGAGAGAGAGAGAGAGACAGGTTGAGCGAGAGAGAGAGAGAGAGGTTGAGCGAGAGAGAGAGAGAGGTTGAGCGAGAGAGAGAGAGACAGGTTGAGCGAGAGAGAGAGAGAGAGAGAGAGAGAGGTTGAGCGAGAGAGAGAGAGAGAGGTTGAGCGCAGAGGAAGAATCTGAGCGCAGAAATTATTTTTGAGCAATGTCAAGTTTTTCTTTGCGCAATTTAAATATTTCCTCAAAATGCCATTAGTGCGCTTGCACAATAAATTCTGTTGCGCTCAAATTTTCCCGTCGCTCGCTCAGAATTTTGGCACAAATATTATATAGACCCATAGCGTCGCGTCTCGCCGCACTCGCTTCGCACTCACCCTCTGATCTTGTCCCGGTTCAGGCCGAAGCCCATGACCCACCAGCTCTCCAGCCCCGACTTCCACGGCGAGGAGAAGGAGCAGGTGACCAGCATCGGGCAGATCAAGCCGGAGCTGTACCGGCCCAAGGGCGACCAGGGCGACGGGAAGCCGGGCGACAACTGCGGCAAGATCAGCTTCCTGCTGCGCTACGCCTTCAAGTGAGTGAGGCGGCGAGCCGCTCCGCCCGTCGGGGGGGGCTGTGGAGGGTGGAGGAGGTTCAGCATGGACCAACGTCACAAACAGGACCAGATGGGTGTTAATGCTACGTCGTGCTAACATGCTAACAGCTAACAGCAGACACGCTCAACACATTTCCAGCAACAAGTTGATTATTGGGGTTTTTTTTTTTCTGTCCTAAAAAAATCAAGTCAGTCTGTATTTAATTAATTTATTTCACAAAACTGCGAAGCCAAAGCGTTCACACTGAGGCCCCGTCAACACGACTGCTTTTCGAAAATGCTCGGACTCCGTTTCCACGGAAACGTGAGAAAACGCAGCTTTTGCTGCTGCTGCAGTCATAAACAACCGCACCCACATGAAAAATGCAGAATTCCCACCATTTCCGTGGAAACAGATTATTGTTTACTAAACGTTGTCGTGTTCATTGGTTCATTTTATCAAAACACCCGTCAGCTCCGGCGCCTCCTTCTTTATCGTAATAAACTTTATCTAGAATATTACACACTAAAGCACGCAGGACAAACTGGCTCAATGTGAAACCAAATCAAACAAACTCATAAAACCAAAAGCAGCACATAATAACTATAGTCAATCTTAAAAATACAAATAAGACCCTCGTATAAATACAAAACTTTTCTGAAACAAAAAGCTGAAGTCCTGTCGTGTAAACGTCGGTAAACGTCTGATTGTAAAGCAGCGGCAGAGAAAAAGCAGAATGTAAAGAGTCGAAGATAAAGATGAATTGGTTAAAAAAACAAAACCGAAAAGACGCTGCGGGGGCGTAGAAGCTAGCGTGGCCACCGGCCCGGCGGGGGGTCCGGGGTTGGAGGCGGGACTTTTCTGAACGTTCCAACGGACCAAAGTGCTGATGACCAGGAAAGAGAGGCAGCGAGCGGCGCGGCCATGAATTATATATGGAGAGCCACTTTAAACAGCAGTGCTGTCAACACATAATAACACCAGGCTGTGTTATAGGTGAGGGGGAGGGGGGGGGGGGGGGGGGAGGGGAGGGGGGGGGACTCCAGATAATGATGGAAACCGTTCATGACGGCGGGAGATAATCTGGGCGGTTGCGTGGCGGCGGGTCATGACACTGTCTGGCTGCTCCGCGGTGCGATCGCCGGAGACCCCCTGTGGTTCAGGTGCAACAGTCGGAACAACAATGTCAATCTTCCTCCCGTCCGCCGGGACAGACGCTTCCATTGACAGTCCCATTAAAAGCCGACACGTTTCCGCCGTGGGACTAACAGCTAGCTTCCAGGGCGGCAAGGCTGCCGGAGTGTGTGGAAAACACGTTTTATCCTGGTTTCCTGTTGTAGGAAAGACAAACTCCTCCAAAATGGTCTTTTCCGACGTTCACAGTGCAGGAAAACCACTCGGCTTTTTACTTCTTTGTGTTTTCATCAATCTGCGCGGCGTCCGGGATGAACAATGGAAACACGACGTCTGTCGTAACGGAAACGCCGTGTTACCATGGAGGGCCACTAGAGGGTGCTGTTGTTGGTTTTTCTAACGAAGCCAGACGAGCGTGAGCGCAGAGAATATTCCGCTGTAAACATTGGCGACGGGAGAAGACGGACAGACCAGCAAGTTGGATTGTTGTTACGGTGACTGTCAAAATAAGAGCGTGGGCTGTGAGTCGTGAAACTCATGACAGGAAGACCTTGTTCCTGTTGTGCAGCTACTGAGCATGTGCAAGAGAACTGCTGGCGAGGTACAGTCGTCTGAGCATTTTTTGAAAAAGTTCCACCTCGGAAGCCATTTTCAAAAATGTTGCACCGTTGTCGTGGAAACGGACTCCCGAGACGGAATGAAGCGTTTCAGTTTTCACGTGAAAACGTTGTGTAAAACCTACGAGCAAGGAGCTTGTTGAACGTACGGAACCCAGTGTCTAACTGGCAAGACGAGCAAGTTTGTTTGATCCGTATGGAGGACGAGGAGCGTCCCTACGGAGGACCAGGAGCGTCCGTACAGAGGACCAGGACCGTCCGTACAGAGGACCAGGACCGTCCCTACGGAGGACCAGGACTGTCCCTACGGAGGACGAGGAGTGTCCCTACGGAGGATGAGGAGCGTCCATACGAAGGACGAGGAGTGTCCCTACGGAGGACCAGGAGCGTCCCTACGGAGGACCAGGAGCGTCCCTACGGAGGACAAGGAGCATCCCTACGGAGGATGAGGCGCGTCCCTACGGAGGACCAGGACCGTCCCTACGGAGGATGAGGAGTGTCCATACGAAGGACCAGGAGCGTCCCTACGGAGGATGAGGAGCGTCCATACGAAGGACCAGGACCGTCCCTACGGAGGATGAGGAGCGTCCATACGAAGGACCAGGAGCGTCCATACGAAGGACCAGGAGCGTCCCTACGGAGGACGAGGAGCGTCCATACGAAGGACCAGGAGCGTCCCTACGGAGGACGAGGAGCGTCCATACGAAGGACCAGGAGCGTCCCTACGGAGGACGAGGAGCGTCCATACGAAGGACCAGGAGCGTCCCTACGGAGGACGAGGAGCGTCCATACGAAGGACCAGGGGCGTCCCTACGGAGGATGAGGAGCGTCCATACGAAGGACCAGGAGCGTCCATACGAAGGACCAGGAGCGTCCCTACGGAGGACGAGGAGCGTCCATACGAAGGACCAGGAGCGTCCCTACGGAGGACGAGGAGCGTCCATACGAAGGACCAGGGGCGTCCCTACGGAGGATGAGGAGCGTCCACACAGAGGACCAGGAGCGTCTCTACGGAGGATGAGGAGCGCCCCTACGGAGGACGAGGAGCGTCCATACGAAGGACCAGGAGCGTCCCTACGGAGGATGAGGCGCGTCCCTACGGAGGACCAGGACCGTCCCTACGGAGGACCAGGACCGTCCCTACGGAGGATGAGGCGTGTCCATACGAAGGACCAGGAGCATCCCTACAGAGGACCAGGAGCATCCCTACGAAGGACCAGGACCGTCCCTACGGAGGATGAGGAGCATCCCTACGGAGGACCAGGAGCATCCCTACGGAGGACGAGGAGCGTCTGTACGGAGGACAATGACTGTCTGTATGGAGGAACGTTTGTACGGAGGAGCGTCCATACGGAGGAGCGTCCCTACAGAGGACCAGGAGCGTCCGTACGGAGGACGATGCCTACGCCATGATGCCACTGTACGTTGCCTCGGCCCCCGAAGACCACATGGTTCTCTGGTAGCGCTAAATGAAGCGCTGACACGTCGGCTAACACGCGGAGACGCACGCTAACAAGGTCTGATTAATAAAAGCCTCCGAGCATCTGCATCTTCATCATCTTCATCATCATCATCTTCATCTGCTAATTAAATACACGGAACCGCTCGTGAGCATCGGCCGACTCGTGTGTTTGTGTGTGTGTGTGTGTGTGTGTGTGTGTGTGTGTGTGTGTGTGTGTGTGTGTGTGTGCAGCCATGTTGCATGTTGACACGCTCTGAGTGCGTGACAAAGGAACACTGCTCTCTGCTTACCGAGCGCATTTGAGTGAGTGTGTGTGTGTGTGTGTGTGTGTGTGTGTGTGTGTGTGTGTGTGTGTGTGTGTGTATGTGTGTGTGTGTGTGTGTGCATAAAGCTATTTTTAGACCAAAGCTGCAACAATCCTTTTTTCTTTTTTCTTCTTGGTTTTCTACATTAAAACCTGGACAGTAAAGGGAGAAGGAAGTAGAACCACACGCAGCGTTCTGGTCTAGAACGGAGATCAAACAGATAAACGAGTGGAACAAGAAGTTCATGTGAAACGTTTGGGATTAAATGAGTTTGAAGATCAAAATATTCTCTGATGAAGCTTCTTGGATCTGCAGCTAATTATAAATACTCAGATTACTGGGTATTTCAATGTTCCGGTTGGAGGTCAAATACAGTCCAGTTTCATCTCGAGTGGTAAAATATCAGTAAAATAGTGACTTAACAACCTTTAAAATCAAACTTTAAATTTTTCTTGTTGTGGTGCATACGTCATGAAAATGTCGATATTTTTGCAAAAACGGAACAATTTCTACCTAAAATGACTACAATCTCAACATAAAGGCATTTTTTTTTCACGAGAATGTTTTTGTTTTTAGTCAAAAAAACTAATTCCGAAGTTGTTTTCTTGGACGTTTTCACAATTTGCTCTCAGGCTTGATGCTCGACGTCTCAGACGTATTTTCAATCTACTTTTCAAATCGTGAGTCACTGCCACGCACGCCAAACTCACATTCCGCCAATTAGTTTATTCACTTGAAGAAAATTCCCCACTTTATATCGACATTCATTTACAAAACAAAGCGTGTATTTTTCATTCCATTCTCTGAGAAATGCTCTTTGAACGCAGACGTTCTAGACTGAATCCATAATGAATGAGCGCAGCTAAAAGCAACAGGTGTTTCTAAGAAATGCTTCAAGAAAGGAGAGCGAGAAAAGATGAATCAAAGATTCTCAAATAAATCCAGTAATCCGATTACATGACACATCTGTTTAAATCCCCCCGTAAACACTTCTATGTGAGCAGATGGTGAGATTCAGCAGCTCAGTTCTGATCCGACGGAGTTTAGAAGATGAAATCAGCAGCTCGCTTTCAAGTCACGTGTCACAAAAGGCCAATAACATATTGAATAATTCCACAACGGATCCATTGGCGCCAGGAAAATTCAACTCGAAGGCAAAAAAAACAACCAACAGCACCGACCTGTGGCCAGACGTGGCAACTGCACCGTTTCCGTGGAAAACGGACGCCATCTTTCAAAATGTCGCCGCAACGTTTCACGCTAGTGGGGCCTCAATTTGTGCGACTACATTTTTTTTTGCAGCTGCTGACGGTTGAATAAAGAAAACAAACCCTGTTTTTTTTTAGTGATTTTGTTTAAATCCATTTATTCCAGTTGCTTCTGAGCTTTTCCTGCTTTAGAGCTCGTGGAGGTTGCAGGTTCTTTTTCAATCGTTTCATGTCCTCGAGGGGGAAAATATTGTTTTCATTGGAGGAAAAAGGGGAATGGTGTTTAATTTCTATAATTCCCTCATCTGGTTTATGATGATTTTATTAGTTTCTGATCAGTTTGAGCACCACAGCCCTGGTGATTAAAAGCACATTACATATGCAGTCAATCACACGGTGAAACCTTCAGGATTCTACAGGAAAGCTCTCGCATGTCTTACAGTGTGCGTATTTTAATTTTGCGTGTGTTTCCTATGGGAATTAGCCGCTGATGACTATTTATCATGGAGCAGTTTATTATATTATTCATTCAAAAGTAGGTTTTTCTCAGGTTTCCAAGGAAGGACGCGTTCAGGTTGCTGCTTTCTCAAGGTGCAAAAGCTACAATCCTGCATGTGAGCAGGAAAAAATAAACAACAACAAACAAATCAATATTGGTAAAGAATACATGAGCGACCTGACGACCCTA
>NW_027661906.1:41985-64485 GCF_963422515.1 Blennius ocellaris
AATAGGGAAATTAATTGATTTTAATATGCACGTAGCGCCACCATCCAGTTCGCTTTATATACTGTTATTTGGGAAATAGCCTATAAAATTGCCTCATTATGTTAAAAGCCGTCAATGTGACTTCTTAGCGAGCTTTAATTGTGAAATGGTGATTACCAGACGTTATAATTACAAATGTTTGATTATGAAAATGCCTTTGGCTTGATTTATATCCTATTTTGTTGAGAGACAGGAGATTTATGTGATTATGTGACGAAGCCAGTTTTAATGAACCCTCCTGGTGCAGAACGGTGACACTTCCTCCTGCTGGTCCCGCGGCTCAGGTCCCGGCGGGACCACGTCCCGGCTAGCTCAGGAAATGTGCTTGAAAAGAAAAACATTGTTTTGTTTTGAAGTTTTAATAATTTGCTTGGCGCAATCCTGATCGGCCAAACTGGAGCCAGATAGAGGTCCAGTTTGAGGTCCGGTTTGAGGTCCAGGTTGAGGTCCAGTTTGAGGTCCGGTTGAGGTCCAGTTTGGGGTCTGGTTTGAGGTCCAGTTTGAGGTGCAGTTTGAGGTCCAGTTTGGGGTCCAGTTTGAGGTCCAGGTTGGGGTCCGGTTGAGGTCCAGTTTGAGGTCCAGTTTGAGGTCCGGTTTGAGGTCCAGGTTGAGGTCCAGTTTGAGGTCCAGTTTGAGGTCCAGGTTGGGGTCCGGTTTGAGGTCCAGTTTGAGGTCCAGGTTGAGGTCCAGGTTGGGATCCAGGTTGAGGTCCAGTTTGAGGTCCGGTTGAGGTCCAGTTTGGGGTCCAGTTTGAGGTCCGGTTTGAGGTCCAGTTTGAGGTCCGGTTTGAGGTCCAGTTTGAGGTCCAGTCAGTGTCGTTGTAAAACTTTAGAGGAAAATGTTACCGAGCAACATTTCGTCTGTTTTTCATGAGAATTCGGAGTAAAAACGGTGAAAAATCATCCATCAGAACCGCCTGTGAGCTAAACAGAGCATTAGCATTAGCATTAGCATTAGCATTAGTTCAAGCCTTCCTCTGCAGAGATTCTCTGTTTTCTCCCAAAAGCCCCAAAACATCCATTTGCGATTAATTGCCTGTGTGTGTGTGTGTGTGTGTGTGTGTGCGTGCTCCCAGCTTAACGTCTTTTCTCCCCTTGCAGGAAAAGGCGATCGCTACGTTCGTGTCGAAGGCGCCGCCGCTGCCGCCGGCGTCGTCCCCCAAACCTCACATCGTGGTGGACAGCCCCCACTCCGACTAACACTAACACGGTGAGCCTCTCCTGACACACATGGAATGTGGATCTATGAGGATATATGCGCATATATGAAACATATAAGCAGTTTATATGCACATATATGACAATATATATGCTGCATACATGTGTATATATGCCACATATAGGTAAACTTTAGGTGCATATATGTGAATATACAGGCCATATAGGTCTCCTGAACTGCTTCTTTATTTCCATATATATATATATATATATATCACTTTGGCAACTGTCATACATTATCAAGGCAATAACTAAGAACTAACTAAAAAACAATACATATATGCACACATATACATGTGCATATATGTCATATATAATTTTATATATGTCACATATATTAAAAACCTATATCAAAAACTATATTAAAACACACATGTTCATAGAGGTTCTTCTAGACACTCTCTAGTCATCAGCGTAGTGCCACATGTGTCATAGTTCCACAAACCAGCCTTTATTTCTGCTCAGAAAAGGGATTCTTATTATTTTATTTATTTATTTGAATGCTTAAGTCCTGCTCAGAGGAGGACGTGCGGGACATGTCCTTCATGTCCTTCAGTCAGATTTACCCCGGGAAATAATCAAAGTGTTAAAAAGCAGGACTGAGTGTGAGTGTGTGATAAAGTGGAGGCTGTGGAGCTGCGAGGCAGAAGCATCTGTATAATCTAGATGTTCTGGGTTATGTAATGCAGCTCCCCTCCCCACCGACGTACTGTACTGCATATAGATCTCTCTCTCTCTCTCTCTCTCTCTCTCTCTCTTAATCTGCCTCTTCTCTCTTCTTCCCCTCTTTCCTCAGGTCATTCTCATCTCTACGGCTCCAGACTTTCCTTCCTCTCCTCCTTCATCTGTGAATAATTCTCTCCATCAAAGAACGAGAGACGCGGGGAGACGCTGCTCGTGTCCAACTGCTAACGAACCGTCCGACTCCTGCGCTGTATTTACCGAGCCGGGGAGTGGGGGGGATGAAAAAAACAAGCAAACAAACAACCAACCAACCAAACAACAACAAAAACCCAAAAGGACTCCATCCATCACAAAACTCCACTCCGAGCATCAGACCACTTTTAGAAACCAGGAGGGTTCAGCGGGACGGGTGTATAGCTGGGAGGAGGGGAGGAGATGAACACACACACACACACACACACACACACACACACACACACACACACACACACACACACACACACACACACACACACACACACACACACACACACACACACACACACACACACCACACACACACACACACACACACACACACACACACACACACACAGATACTGAGTTTGTAGTATGTGCGTAGTTCGTGTGTGCTTCAGAATAGTGTAGAGTCTCATCTAGGAGGAGTGTGACGTGACAAACTTTCCTCTCTGAAAAAAAAAGAAAGAAAGAACAAAAAAAGAGAGAAAGAAGAAAAAAGAGAGAAAGAAGAAAAAAGAAAGCCATCGCCGGACGGCGATTTCTACCAGGACCAAAGGTTCACGCTGCTGTACAGACTGTACAGACTGTACATGAAGAAAGTCCCTACGTCAATGTTGTTCTTTGGTGGACAGACAGACGGGATGTCCACACAGACGGGACGTCCACACAGACGGGACGTCCACACAGACGGGACAACATCTCACCTACAAACTTCAGCAGGACAAACCGTGGACCCTCCAGGCCGTCCTGGACGCCCCCCCCCGGGGGGGGTGAGGATGGAGGGACGTGGCCGATCCTCTCCGGGGGGGGAGGACGAGGACGAGGACGAGGCGCCCAGCGGTCTCTATTGATGTCAGAGGAGGACGGACTTGTCGGTCTTAGCATGTCACACACCCTTGAAGTGAAGTGTCCCTCTTCCTCCTACGTTTTGTCCCGGGCCTCCGTGGTGTTTGTTTATTTATTGATTTATTTATTTACTTTGAAGCCTCTTTGTTTTGCTCCGTCCGTCTGTCGTGTGACACGACGAACACGCCGCCATTGAAGACAGACGGCGTTTTTTCGATTTTCTTTTTTTAAGCAGCCCACCGAGGACGAGTTGAAGAAGTGAGGGACACGGAACGATTTGATCGTCCCTCCCCTCCCCTCCTCCCCCCGTCAACACTTTTTGCTATATAGCGGCGGCGGCCCCGCCTCCCCGTCGCGGGACGGACGAGACCCCGCCTCCCCGTCACGGGACGGACGTCCAGCCGCCGGAGGGAATCACCACTCTTGTTTTATTTCTCTACCATCCCCCCCGAGTTCGTGTTTTTGTCTACTGGAGCTAGAGGTCGTCGTCGAGCTTCAGCTGACAAACAAAACAAAAACAAAAACAAACAAACAAACAAAAAAAGAAAAAAGAAGCCTGTCCTCGACTCCACATCACGTCCCTGACGAAGACTTTCAGAAGGACACACACACACACGTCCGTGTTGCTTCTACTCGTGTGTGTTTCCGTGTTCGTGGGCGTGTTTGTTTTGTATTTTGTGCGTGTCTGTGTGTGCGTGTGCCTGTGTGTCACTGTGACCTTGTGTGTGACACGTTTCTGTGCTCCCCTCGTCCTCCTTCAGTTGTTTTTATTGTTTTGTTTTTTTTCCTGTTCCCGCCTCCCCATTCTCAAAAAAAAAAAAACGACAACAAAAAAAAAACCCACAAACAAAACCCCGGCGTCCTCAGACTGAAAAGCTCGTCTCGGAGCCAAACGTGTGTCTTCTGTCTTGTGTCTTTACAAAGAGCCATTTTCTGTATGCGTGTGTGTGTGTGTGTGTGTGTGTGTGTGTGTGTGTGTGTGTGTGTGTGTGTGTGTGTGTGTGTGTGTGTACTATACGTGCCTCATTGCACTAGGTGGGGAAACACTGTCTTTCATAGACATTAGTTTGTTCTGTCTATGTCGTCTCTGAAATGAGCTGCCAACCATTCAACCCCTCCCCCACTTCTCTCTGACCCTTTGCCTGACGTAAGTAACTGTGTTGATTGTGTACTTCTTTCGGTAAATTTGTGTACTGTATGTCCGAGGGGGGGGGGGGTTGAAAAGAAAAGAAAAAAAAAAAAAAAATCGGATGGCACAGTGATTGAAAATTTAAATCTGTTCAGTGTTTTGATTACATTTAAGAGAAGGAACACGACAACAAAAAAGTCAAATGAAGGGGGAAAAAGACAACAAATATCCGAGGCTCGTCTGTTTCGGCCGACACAAATTGACTTCCCCTCGACGAAACGAAGCAACAGGGAGGAGGTGAGAAAACAAGCGCCTGGAATTTCTGCACTTCCTATATAAACCTTCTAAAGCCATGTCTGTCACCGCTACTACTACTACTACTACTAGTACTACTACTACTACTACTACTGTAACCTCAGCTACACAGTACGACACCTCACGACAGCTACTTCTAGTTCTACTGGTGCCATTTCCTTCTCGTCCTCTCTCTCTCTCTCTCACAAACACCCTTATTTGGTTTGTTTTATTTCCCCCATTAAGACGAGCGTTTGTGCTGGAAGATCTGCTTCCTCTGGATCAATGGATCAATGGATCAAAGGATCAAAGGATCGAACCGAGGCTTGAGTCACTTTCAAAACCTAAACGAAGCGTTGAATCGTCTGGTGGATCAGAATCAACCCGTCCGGCTGTTTTGTGTTTGACTGAAGCGGTTCAGTTCAGGTTGTTCGTCTCGCGTTCGTCTCTTCGGGCAAGTAGATTTTTGACGTTTGCCGTGTGTTGACGGTGCGATTCCGTCTTCGTGAGGAAAAACCTCCCAGGAGCTCGAAACCGTCGAAACGTGACAGAGGCGTCTTTTAAAAGACGCTGGCAGGAAGCAACAGTTCCCTCTGATAACGATGAGCGATTTAGTTGAAACCTGAGCGACCCGGTTGTGTTTCGTCCCTCCGACGTCGTTCGGCAGCGTGTCTCCGTGCTTCTTCTGACGACGACGGAATCGCGCCGCCGAAACCGTCAGGTTCTCCACTGGAACACCACGACGGTTTGTTTTAAGAACCGATTTGCACTTCGGGATGCGACGCCGACGTAGAAACCAAGAAGCTTCCGTCAGGAAATGAAAGCGACCTCGACCTTTTCCCGACTTCCGCCGTGATGTCACGGTCTCTGACTCTTCATCGATCGATGGGGAAGGTACAAACTTCCCATCGCGCCGATCAGCTCTCGGTTCGGCAGCAGGTGGATTTGAACCCTGACCTCTCGGTGCTCCAACCTGGCAACCCTGCGCCTCCAGGTGGTTCGTCAGATCAGAGCTGAATTGATCGGCTCATTGGAGTAGATCTCGTATTGATCCATTGGCCTTGAGGGTCCATAATTCTCCACCTTTCCCAGCTCCCTCTCTCTCTCTCTCTCTCTCTGTCTGTCTCTCCCTCGCTCGCCCCGTGTTACTGCCCTGTGATGGATTACTGAACTCAAAGTGGAACCAGCACATTCCCTCATTCCCTTCCTCCCTTCCTCCCTTCCTCCGCCACCACTCTGTGTTTCTGTCTGTCTGATTACCGTCTGATTACTCATCCTCTCCTCCAGCTAGTCTTACTTTCTTTCCTCCTCCTCTCTCTCTCCCTCACCTATCCTTTCTTCCCTCCGCTTCATTTCCTCCCCAACACTTTCTCGCATCCCTCCATTTTGCCCTCTTTTACTCTGCGTACGACAGACCCCTCCCCCCCTCCCCCCCCTCTCGCCGTCTTCTCGTTTGTGCAGTTCTGAATGGTCATGGGGGAAACATGTTTGCATGCTTATATTAACATGAATGATGTCAACTTGATGCAATGAAAAATTATATAAGTGATGCTTTAAGCAAAAATCTGACAATGAACTTGATACTAATACTACTAATGAAGACTGAACGGAGAACTAGCAACTCTTTGTCTCCGCGGTCGGAAACAACAGTGAAGAAACGACGTTGTTTATGCTGTATTTATCTTTCTCAAAATTGGAATTCTTTTTTTGACTTCTGTTCGGGGGGTGGGGGAGGGGGGGGGGGGGGTTCTTTTTTTATATATAATTTATTGGAGAAGTTTACTTTTCTATGGGTTCAAACGCGGAGAATTTGAGCGAGGGGTTCAGTCGGGGCGATTGTCTCAGTCGGGCGAATGTGTAACACTGTGGCTGAAGCAACGACAAAGAAAATAAAGGATATCTATCATCCAGCCTCGTGCTTCACGACTGCTTCTAATGGGGCGAGGAGACGGGGCCCGGCGGGGGGGGGGGGCGTTGACATACGCCCATACAGGCACCGGGCTAAATATAACATGGCAGAAAGCCCAGGGCATCTCACATGTAGCGGCTAAATTTAACTCAGGTGACGCCTCACCTGGACCGACGCTGCCTCAACTTAACTTCTTCTTCCTCTTCCTCTTCTTCTTCTTCTTCTTTATTTAAATCTCCAAGCTCTCTTGACTTTCTGCTGTGCATTAAGTCGTGTGTAATTATTCAGCCACTTTTTCATGAATTCTTTATCGCGGCCGCATTTTGCCTAAATGCAAAATGGAGCAGGGCTGCCTGCCCTGTGCCTCGCCTCCATCCACCCCTCCTGCTCACGTCCTCATCTTCTTATCTGGAGCACTCATATTCTGTCGTGTGGCGCTTTTTTGTTGTTGTTGTTGTTGGTTTTTTTTTTAAAAGCCCACCGGTGGCAGCAACGTGAGGAGGAAGGACGGACGGACTGAGTCGGGATGAGCAGGCGAATGACGAGGAGGAGGAGAGGATTAAACAAAATGCGAGCTTAGATGAGGATGAGGAGGAGGAGGAGGAGGAAGAGGAGGAGGAAGAGGAGGACACCAATGGGTAAACCTGGAGATATCTGCATATACGATGCCTGTGAGGAGACGGGAGGTGGAGGAGGACGACTCCGTATATAGACACACTTGTCATGGGGCACCTGCAGCTTACTGACACACACACACACACACACACACACATGGGAGAGGGAGAGAGAGAGGGAGAGAGAGAGAGAGAGAGGAGGGGGTGATGGGGAACTGCTGTCTCCATGGCAACTTTCCCACAGTGCAAAAAAAAAAAAAAAAAATCATTTAGTCGGAAAGACATTTCACTCAGTTCAGTGAGCTGAAAGAGGCAGAGAGGGGAGGAGGGGGAGTGTGTGTGTGTGTGTGTGTGTGTGTGTGTGTGTGTGTGTGTGTGTGGGGATTCATCAGAAGGCGTCAACCCGAGCTGCTAATATAACCAATCATCCTCCAGCATGATGAGGAAGCGAAGGCGTGGTTAAAGATGGAGGCTCCGGGTGGAGCTTCCACTCCTCGCCTCCGTGACTCAGGCTGCAAACTTTTGTTCCCGTGTTTTTTAAAAGTGCCGCACCGAGAGACGGCGACCTTTTTGGTTTTTTTCCCCATTATTATGCCACGTTTGCAGTTTTAGATTTTTTTTTTTGCAGCACTATAAATAATACCCCAAACCTTTCAAAAATAATGAACTCAATGAATGCACACAAGCGGAAATTTTAACCAGCAGTGGTATTTAAGTAGTCTTTCCTCTGCGGGGGGGGGGGGGGGGTGAGGGGAGGGGGGGGTGTTAAGACGGGAGCTGAGCCGCGGGATGTGACCTTCTTCTCAAACTAGCAGGAACTTGATGTTCGCCTAACGAACCGGAACTGGAGGGAAACATCCTTCAATATTCCGCCTCCAGTTCCGTCTCTAAACGATGATCGTGGAGGGATTTGGTTTGAACTCACTCTTCAGCCCCGCCTCCTGCTGAGGTGTCACGGCTCCAAGCTCCTCCCACTTCCTCGTCAACAAGAAGCTTGTGGGCGTTGACTGGTTGTCGGTGCAAAACCTGTAAAGAAACACCTGGTTAGAGTCGCTGATGTCGTTATTTTCAGCGCAGCAGAGGCATTTCACTGGAGACATTTCACTGGAGACATTTCACTGGAGATAATTCACTGGAGACATTTCATTGGAGGCATTTCACTGGAGACATTTCACTGGAGACAGTTCATTGGAGACATTTCACTGGAGACATTTCATTGGAGACATTTCACTGGAGATAATTCACTGGAGACATTTCATTGGAGGCATTTCACTGGAGACATTTCACTGGAGACAGTTCACTGGAGACATTTCACTGGAGATAATTCACTGGAGACATTTCATTGGAGGCATTTCACTGGAGACATTTCACTGGAGACAATTCACTGGAGACATTTCACTGGAGATAATTCACTGGAGATAATTCACTGGAGACATTTCATTGGAGGCATTTCACTGGAGACATTTCACTGGAGACATTTCACTGGAGACAATTCACTGGAGACATTTCATTGGAGGCATTTCACTGGAGATAATTCACTGGAGACATTTCACTGGAGGCATTTCACTGGAGATAATTCACTGGAGACATTTCACTGGAGACATTTCACTGGAGATAATTCACTGGAGACATTTCACTGGAGACATTTCACTGGAGACATTTCACTGGAGATAATTCACTGGAGACATTTCACTGGAGATAATTCACTGGAGACATTTCACTGGAGACATTTCACCGGAGACATTTCACTGCAGACAGTTCGGTTTAGTGTCGGTTTAACCAACGACGGTTCTCAGAGTCACTGAAAACACGACTTGTTGAAGACGCTCCGACTGTCGCCATGGAAACGAGCGGTTTCTTTACACAAAGGGGACAGACGAGGACAGGACCGTCTAAAAGACATCCACTCATTTCCAATGAAAAAAAAAAAAAGAACCACATTGTTTTCTAAACATTTGTGTGAAAACATGAAACCTTTCCGACACCGAGACCTTGAATCCTGCTGTGGAATCAGACCTGAGCTTTGATCTTCCTCTGATCCCTTTGTATTGTTATTTTACCCTCAAAACCAGAGTTTGAGACAGAAGAGGAGGTGTTGTGGGTAAAAATGGCCGTCCTCAGGTTGTTGTTGTTGTGTGTGTGTGTGTGTGTGTGTGTGTGTGTGTGTGTGTGTGTGTGTGTGTGTGTGTGTGTGTGTGTGTGTGTGTGTGTTTGGTGCCGTGTCGCCTGGAATCGACTCCCCCAGTCCCAAGTTGGATAAAAGCTGGTGTAGAAGACGGGTGGAGGTTTTAAGTCGAGGAGTAATAATCCATATTTAAGCTCCTTTTCACGACTTCCTCACCACCAGGCCGGAGCAGACAGGAGAGAATAAAAAAAAAAAAAAGAGGGTCTGGTATCACATTAGTGTTGGACGTCAGAGCATCGGCAGCACGCCGGCTGAGATTCACCTGTTGTGACGACACCATCTGGCCCTCGGCCTCCCAGCTGGACTCCACCTTACCACCTGGACCCCCACCCCCCCCCGGCGGACCGGACTTCGTTCCTCATTCATATTTGATTACGCCGTCTCTCTGAACAAACGCTAGCGGAAGAAATAAAAAACCCACGTCTGGTTTCTCGGAGCGGGAGCGGCGCCGTCTCGGTAATTGCTTGGCAACGGAGATCAAAGCCTTGAGACGCGGCGGCGCAGGGAAAAGCCTACGCAGGCGGATTTACATGCAAACATTCCCCCGTGCGATCTGTCAAGTCTCATTTGGCCATTCAGAACAAAAAGCTCTTGCGGGGTTGGGGGGGGGGGGGGGGGGGTTAATGTTTTTCTGCAGCTCTGCCTCCTACCAAACTCCTTTCAGGTCACATGACCGCCGCCCGGAGCCAGTTGGCTGGTTGGCCTCCCCCAGAACAACAGTTGATAAAGAGCAGTGTTTCCGTGAGAAGGGTTTGGAGTTTGAGTGTGATGGAGTCTGAGGCGTCTCGCTCTGGACGCCGCGCCGCGGGGGGGGGGGGGGGGGGGGGGGGGGCGCCACCTGCCATTGTTGGACTGACGTGCCGCCGGTGCAGGTCGGCCAGCATGTCTGATGGGAGGGAAACGCTCCGGCGGTCGCTGCCATACATGGAAACAACCTATATGAGGAGATATGTGCATAAATGATTCCTGTAAGCAGTTTATATGCACATATATGCTGCATACATGCGTATATATGCCACATATAGGCAAAATTTAGGTGCATATATGTGAATATACAGGCCATATAGGTCTCCTGAACTGCTTCTTTATTTTCACACACACACATATATATATATACATATATATCTCACTTTGGCAACTGTCATACATTATCAAGGCAATAACTAAGAACTAACTGAAAAACAATTATGCAAGAAGAACATATAGGCGCATATATGCACATATAATATAGGAAAACGGGCAATTTTATATATGTCACATATATTAAAAACCTATATCAAAACATATATGTTTATATAGGTTCTTTCCATGCAGTAATCAAGTTTCCCCACATGGAAAGAACCTATATAAACATATATGTTTTAATATAGGTTAAAACATATATGTTTTGTGCACATATATGTTCTTCTTGCATAATTGTTTGTTAGTTCTCAGTTATTGCCTTGATAATGTATGACAGTTGCCAAAGTGATATATATATATATAGTGTGTGTGTGGAAATAAAGAAGCAGTACAGGAGACATATATGACCTGTGTGTGTGTATATATATATATATATATATATATATATATATATATATATATATATATATATATGTATATGGTTTGTGGAACGATGACACACATGATGCTATGCTGATGACTAGAGAGTGTCTAGAAGAACCTATATAAACATATGATTTAATATAGGTTTTGATATTGGTTTTTAATATATGTGACATATATAAAATTGGCCGTTTTCCTATATTATATGTGCATACATGCACGTTCTTCTTGCATAATTGTTTATTAGATAGTTCTCAGTTATTGCCTTGATAATGTATGGCAGTTGCCAAAGTGATATATATATATATAGTGTGTGTGTGGAAATAAAGAAGCAGTACAGGAGACCTATATGACCTGTGTGTGTGTGTGTGTGTATATATATATATATATATATATATATATATATATATATATATACACATATATATGTATATGGTTTGTGGAACGATGACACACATGATGCTATGCTGATGACTAGAGAGTGTCTAGAAGAACCTATATAAACATATGTTTTAATATAGGTTTTGATATAGGTTTTTAATATATGTGACATATATAAAATTGGCCGTTTTCCTATATTATATGTGCATACATGCACGTTCTTCTTGCATAATTGTTTATTAGATAGTTCTCAGTTATTGCCTTGATAATGTATGGCAGTTGCCAAAGTGATATATATATATATATATAGAGAGAGAGTGTGTGGAAATAAAGAAGCAGTACAGGAGGCCTATATGGCCTGTATATTCACATATATGCACCTAAATGTTGCCTATATGTGGCATATATAGGCATGTATGCAACATATATATTGTCATATATGAGCATATATCCTCATATAGGTTCTTTCCATGTGGGTCAACATTAGAACGGAGATCAGACGGAAGTTCACTCAAACACTGTGAGAGAAAAACAAACAACCAGTGTGTACATGATGCCTGTGGCCCCTGGAGCCGCTCCTATATGAGGCTCGCTGAGGCTAAAAATAAACACGACAGATATTACCTAATAGATTCCACCCGGAGGCGCTTCGCCACACTGGGGGGGGGGGGGGGGGGGGGGGGAAGTTACCCTCTGTAATCCAACTTCACTTACTCCCATAGAACCAGGAGGTCGACTGTGAACATCTGCTGACATCTTGTGGAGATCTGCTTCCACGGCGTTCACAAATCTTTTTTATAGCCACTTCCTGCCGATTTCATCTGGTTACGACTCTTTACAAGACACGACTCTCGGAAAAATAAAATAAAATCCCTCGGAGGAAAGTCCAGTTATTGTTTAAAATATGTGAAACTGAACAAAACCCGAGAGGTTTTATTAGTTAACTTCTCCGTTTCTCACCGCATCTTTTAAATGAGTGTCTCGCCAAGTGTTGGTCCCTCGTCACGTTGATCCCTTCAATAAAATCCAGGTCGACTCAAAGCCTTCTTGCTCCCTGCTCAAGTTACGTTGGAAAAAAAGAAGAAAATCCATCGTCCCATAACGGGAAGCGTGAGACACAACTGTCAAACTACCAAGGCCTCGCCGTCCACCGAAACCAAAGATCCACGTCTGTCGTCAGGACGACGTCAGGCTGCGCTCCACAATTCACACGAGAATAAATCCAGAAAGCCAGAAGAAGGGTCAGACGTCCCGTCTGCAGTTTGAGAGGAGCTGGAGACTCACTGTGGAGGAAGAAGCTCTGCTTTACTGGACGAAATGGGCTCAAATCAGCCCAAACATGGTGGAGGCAGCATCATGTGATGCTTTTGTTGTGAAGGGACAGGGAGGCTGATCAGAGTTCATATGAGATGGACGGAGACAAAAACAGGACAGTCTTGCAGGAAGGGTGGATGTTTTCAGGACATCCAACCAAAGATTCCAAATAAATACACCCGTCGTTTTTCCTTGTATATATTGTGTACTTGTACTATTGACACCGGTCTACCTATAAGATAAGATAAGATAAGATAAGCTCAGCTAAGATAAGCCTTTATTGATCACAAAGGAGAAATATACTTGTTCCATTCAGCTCTTAAGGACTCTTGAGTAGGAAAGACAAGAAATGTGCAAACAGTTAGGTAAGAATAGAGTAATCTTATATACAATAACTATCAAGAACTCCAAGGGCCAGAAGTATTTACAGTAAAAAGTAATAATAAATAAAATAAAATAGGACTAAAATAAAAAAATAAGATAAAAATCACAAACTATAATAAAGTATAATAAGTTCTAAGGGGAGCAAAGTATACAGTAAAAAAGAATACTTATATATTTCTCTTTTGTGTGCCTTGATGTCATTTATCACTATGGTAATATATTGTGCTATTTTCTTCATCTGTGTTGTAAATCTTAATGTTTTATAATCAGATGTTTATGAACGTAGTCGCTCGTTTTTCCTGCGTGTAATAAAAGTTTGAACCTGTAGAGGGCGCTCCTTCTGCCTGAGGCGTTTATTTTCTGCACGTCATAAAAAACAGAAGAAGAAGAAGAAGACGCCGGAGTGGGCGGCCCCCTGACGTCACTTCCGCCGTCAACAATTACACACCGTTCGAGGCTAGGCGCTAGCGGCTAACACTTTTCTCCTTTAGCTCCATCAACTTGTACTTTCTCTTCACCCTGGGACGCGAACGTGTCCCGCGGAGCCGCAGGTTGGTCCTCAGCCTCCCGACAGCTGCATGATGACGGGTTAGTGGCGCTTCCTGCTCCGTCGCGGATGTTTTTATTCCCGGAGCGAACGAGAAGCTGGCGTTTGGTTTCATTTTCACTGTTTCTCACAAAATCCTTTACACTGGGTGGAAATTAATTTGGGAATTAAATCATTACGTGCTCCGATAGCTTACCAAGTAGCGCGGTTTTGTATATATGTATACATATATACATATATGTATATATATAAAACACACGTGCAGCGATTCACGTCCTCACAGTTTGTCTGTTTGGTGACGGAAGAACAGGACAGAGAGCAACAAACAAACAAGATTAGTATGTGGAAGACTGACGGTAAACATTCCGCTGTCGGGGATCCTGGAGAGAAACGTGACGTTGGCGACACGAAGTGGTGAAACACGGGGAGAGAAGCTCACCGTCGGTCCTCCAGGAGTCTGAATCCACAGCAGGAACGCGTCCGGCGGGCCTGGAGCTGCTCCCCGGAGCATGTTTGAAACAGAAGAGTCTTAAAAGTTGAGCCTGTCGGTGTCTGCAGGTGAACCTGGACGCTGGTTCCACGTGAGAGGAGCCTGGAAGCCCCGAGCCTCTCGTTGTACTTGTAGTAAAGCTCCGAGCCTCCAGGGGGCAGCACTGAGAAGCAGGTGTCGTTCTGGGGCGACGTTTGACCAGCAGCTCTTGGAAGACGTGATGGAAGCTGCTTGTTAGCAGCTTTATAAGTTGAAAGAAGGATTTTAAATTCTTGATTTGCCACGTTTACACTTACCTGAGTTTAAAAAAAACCCAAACAAACTGATATTTCTCTGCGTTTGGATCTTGAATTTACACACAAACGCAGCTCCGGGTCACCTGAAAGCTCCGGTCAGTGAGAATTTATAAATCCTCCGTGTCTCCGTTTGCTTGTGAAGAGAGGTAGGCAGCAGTTTACGTCACAACTCGTGTTTTTTCCAGGACTCTGATTGGCTAGAAGAGCTTCCTGCTTCTCGCTACACTGCCCCCTACAGGTTGGGCTGCTCACAGCAGCTCAGAGCCGGGAGCGTCTACGTGTCTTTGTCAGTGACGGTGTTGTTGTAAACGTAGAACTCTGGCGGCAGCATCAAGAACCAAGAGGAGAGTCTTTAAGTTATTTACACACCCTGATACGGGGATTACTTTTTCTGGACTCAACCACTGGAACGTAAGAATGTCCAACTTCATCAGGTTTCTTTTGGCGGTGATAATGTACACAGAGGTATTCAGTGGTAGTGTACAGAGATATTTAATGATAATGTACACAGAGGTATTCAGTGATAATGTACACAGAGGTATTCAGTGATAATGTACACAGAGGTATTCAGTGGTAGTGTACAGAGATATTTAATGATAATGTACACAGAGGTATTTAGTGGTAGTGTACAGAGATATTTAATGATAATGTACACAGAGGTATTCAGTGATAATGTACACAGAGACAATCAGTGGTAATGTACACAGAGACATTCAGTGATAATGTACACAGAGACATTCAGTGATAATGTACACAGATATATTCAGTGGTAATGTACACAGAGACATTCAGTGATAATGTACACAGAGACATTCAGTGATAATGTACACAGAGACAATCAGTGATAATGTACACAGAGATATTCAGTGATAATGTACACAGAGGTATTCAGTGATAATGTACACAGAGATATTCAGTGATAATGTACAGAGAGATATTCAGTGATAATGTACACAGAGATATTCAGTAATAATGTACACAGAGATATTCAGTGATAATGTACACAGAGATATTCAGTGATAATGTACACAGAGACATTCAGTGATAATGTACACAGAGACATTCAGTGATAATGTACACAGAGACATTCAGTGATAATGTACCCAGTGGTAATGTACCCAGAGATAATGTACCCAGAGATAATGCACCAGGCCCTCATGCCCCCCGTGTCCCCTGCTCTGTCCTGGCTGCCGGCCCTCCCTGGACCAGGTCCGGCCCTGATGGAGTCGTCCTCCAAGCCGGGGTCCAGCCAGGTGGCGGACGTGGTGTTCGTCATCGAGGGGACGGCCAACCTGGGGCCGTACTTCGAGTCGCTGCGGAAGAACTACATCCTGCCGGCTATCGAGTGAGAATCCTCCAGACTCCCGTTTGAAGCGCAGCGTTTCGTACGTCAGCGTGAACTAACGTCTGCGGTTCTGCTGTCCAGGTACTTTAACGGAGGACCGCCGGCGGAGACGGACTTCGGAGGAGACGTGAGTTTCGCCGGCTGCTTTTTTTTCCGCCCGTCTCTCTCTGGTCGATTCGCCAACATCGAGGGTTTATCTCCCCGACTCTTGTGTCCCCAGTACGGCGGGACGCAGTACGGCCTGGTGGTCTTCAACACGGTGGACTGCGCCCCCGAGTCCTACGTCCAGTGTCACGCCCCCACCAGCTCCGCCTTCGAGTTCGTCTCCTGGATCGACAGCATCCAGTAAATCTCTTCACCTTGACGCTTCCTCTCGTCCACCGTCGTCTCACGTCGGGGGTTTTTATCCCCCCCTGTAGCCGATAGGCCCCGAAGGGGGATCTTGAAACAGTCTCCGTACGTACATACGTCCGTACGTCCGTACGTTCGAACGTTTCTACCTATATCTCGGCAACCCCTGGGCCCACAGTGACCAAACTTCACATGTGGATACATCTCAGAGGGGGAAGGGATACTATGGTGACCTTCACCTAATTTGCATATTAAGTAGGTCACAGGGTCACGAAGTGCTTAAAAACACATTTTGGGCTCTGGAGGCCTAGGTTTTTGAGCTAGGGCTCTGAAATTTTATACACACCTACTAGTACTCTGGGGACACCCTCCAGCATACCAAGTGACCTGACCTTGACCTTGACCTTGAAGATTGGTAGGGCCTGAAGTTTGCTCGTCATGGTTGCACAATACATGTATTTTCATATAAACATTTCTCCTAATTTCTCAGCAGTTCCTGGGCCCACAGTCACCAAACTTCACACATGGACACTCCACTTGGGGAGAAGGGGCACCATGGTGACCAGGACCTAATTTGCATATCAGGTCACAGGGTCACTAAGTGCATAAAAACACCTTTTGGGCTCTGGAGACGTATTTTGACATAGCTTATGAAGAAGACCTTTCAGATTCTACATAATGATCTACTAGGACCCATGGAACACCCTCTAGTGTACCAAGTGTGCTGCCTTAGAGCTGCTTTGTGAGGAAATATGAAGCCCTCCGGCGGGGGATTAGCCCAGCAACGGCCTTCTTGTTTAATGTGAACGTCTGTGTTTGTCCAGGTTCATGGGCGGGGGGGCGGAGAGCTGCAGCCTCATCGCAGAGGGACTCTCTGTGGCCCTGCAGCTGTTTGACGACTTCAAGAAGATGAGGGAGCAAATGTACGACCGCAGGTTTTCCCCCCCCGATCAACAACGCTACATGTCGTGTCTCTCCTCCGTCTAGGGCTGCAACGATTCTTCGACAAAAATCGATAATAGAAATCGTCGAACAATGAATTCCATTGTCGACGTTCGTCGCTAGACGGGTTTTTCCCAACAGAGTGAGGCGTCTCACTTCATTACAATCTCTGCCGAGTCGCACACGCGCAATAGCGTCTCTGCCGCGCGGCGACGTACACAGAAATAATGGCGGCGTCCAACACAGAAGCTGCGCACCAGGACTTCAAAGGTTTGGGAGCGTTTTAGCTTGGACACGGCGAACAAACAGATGACTTGCAAGGTTTGCAAAGCAGACCTTGCGTATCGTGAATGCACTTCACAAAATGCACTTTATATTTTTTTTATTTAATGTTTCACTGCTGCTAATGTGCCCGTGGTTTACAGGAAAGAAATGTTTACTTGATTTTAATTAATTTTTTTATAAAACACATTTGGACAGAGGTTGATTTATTTTTGGATTTATGGCCCATCAGCAGCAAAGTTGAATAAAAGATGCATTTTTCATTGAAGTACCCACCTTTCTTGTGTCTATTATCATTTGCCACATAATTAAAGCAACCTCATGCTAAATTTAAGAAAAAATTAATAATCGTCCGATTAGTCGACTAGTCGGTGACTAGTCGACTATTAAAATAGTCGTTAGTTGCAGCCCTACCTCCATCGCTTTGTTGGGAATCTGAGCACAGGAAGTATTAAATCCACTCCAGAGAGACGCAGACTATTTTTCCCCATTGAGTCATTTGACCACGTTTTCCTGTGTGACTTTTCTTTAAAGCCTTTTCTTTTCCGAGGGATAAAGTTGAAGTGACTCTGGTGTGAAACTAGAACAAAAGAGAGAGAGAGTGTTAATGTGGGTGTGGTTCAGTGTGCCGGTCCAGGAGGCCAACCAGACCCCCCCCCCCCCCCCCGTCCTGAAGACCTCCTCACCTCCTCCTTGTCTCCTGTCCAGAGGCCAGACCCACAAAGTGTGTGTGCTGCTGTGTAACTCCCCCCCCTACCTGCTGCCCGCCGTGGAGAGCGTGAGCTACACCGGCTGCACCGCCGACAACCTGGTCAAGATCATCAGAGACGTACGTTTCAGGGTTTTTGCTTCTCCGTCGGGCCTAAATGTTCACAGCTGACATGTTTGACCTATTTGACCTCTGGTGTCCCCCCCCCCCCTCCCCCTCCCCCCCCCCCAGAGAGGGATCCACTTCTCGGTGGTGGCTCCCCGGAAGCTGCCGGCCCTCAGGGCTCTGTTTGAACGGGCCTCGCCTGTAGGGGGCGCCGTGGAGCCTCTCCCAGACTACAGCCAGGACCCGTTCCACATGGTGCTGGTCCGAGGAATCTCGCTCCCCGGTAAGGAACCACGCCGCGGGGTCGCTTTGAGGCTCCTTCAAAGTAAAAGCGGTCACAACACAAAGCGTCCTGACGAGGAAAAGACGACTTTCGGGGGGGGGCGAGGTCCCACGTCCAGTGGAGACGCAGGAAATCAATCAAACTGGATTAAATTGGTCGTTTTGGGAGAATTTCATTTGATTATTTTGTATTTTCCGTCATCGTATAACCAACTACTCTATATATATAATTGCAGTTTGGGATGATGGATTTTATGAAGCGTATTAGAATGATTGTATTTGTCTAACCTGGATGTAAAGTTACAGTTACACATGTTCATCTCTTTCACTCATTTTATTTTGTTAAACCTCCTTGGCAAATTCCAACGTTTCCTTTTCACTGTGGGGTTTTTTTTTGTTTTTTTTAATATATTTTTTAACAGCTATAGATTTAGATTCTCTGGGAGGATCAAACATGCTTTATTTAATGTTACGAGGCACGTTGAAGAATTCTAGTCGTTTCTCTGGAGTGATAAATGTGTTAGAACCAGTGAAAAGATTGAAAACTGGATGAATTCCAGAGGAAGTTGTTTGTTTCGTTTCTGCACTCAAATAGAAGTTAAATAATAAATAAGATGAGTAAAGTAGTTTCCTCCATGGGTGGGATTTTTTTATTATTTTTTTTAATATTTTTTAACAGTTATAGATTTAGATTCTCTGGGAGGATCAAACATGCTTTTTTATTTAAAGTCCTAGTGAAATATAAAACACTACTTTGTAGAAAACGATAGTTGTGGTTCTACCTGTAAGGTTCCGCCGACTGTTGTCGCATAACAAAGTTATTTGGATTTTGAATCTCCAGCCGAGGAAGTCGGGGGAATCCTTCTTCTTCGTGGGCCATTGTGGGCGGAGCCTATGTGTGATGTCACGAGTTGTGCAGATCTCGATCTGTTGTGTTTATATCGGCTTGTTTCCCTCTTAAATATCCAAGTTTTTACAGTGTTTTGAAGTTCTAGTTGGTGTTTTATGAGCCTTGATGAAAGATTGAGCCTGGAAGAGAAGAGACACCAGAGAGTTCTGGAGGTGGAACCTTCATTTCACTGGGACTTTAATGTTATAAAGGCACGTTGAAGAATTCTAGTCGTTTGTCTCTGGAGTGATAAATGTGTTAGAACGAGTGAAGAGATTGAAAAGTGGATGAATTCCAGAGAGAAGTTTCGTTCCTCCACTCAGATAGAAGTTAAATAATAAATCAGTTCAGTAGTTTCCTCCGTCGTTGGTTATTGACGTCTGGTCGTCTTCCAGTTCCAGCAGGCGGCGGCTCCGCGCCGCTCAAACCCGTCCTCCCTCCTCAGGCCGTCAGCCAGCAGGTGGTCGGCCCCTCTCAACAGGCTCCGCCCATCAACGCCTCCCACCCTTACCAGGTACCGGGCGCCGCGCCGTCCTCCGTACGCCGTACGCGTTCCTTTTCCCTCTGAAACGCCTCATCCAGTCGTCCTCCTCCTCTACAGAACCCCGCCCCCCTGACGGCGGCTCAGATGGCGGCGCAGATGGCGGTGGAGGCGGCCAACAACCAGAAGAGAACCTGTGAGTTACCGCCGGACTGCTTCCTGTGGGCCGAGCGGCCGGCAGGGGGCGGCGTGTTCCTGTGGGCTCTTTCACATTAAAACATCCTGTGGACTGTACTTTCACATTAAAACATCCTGTGGTGGTGTGGCCCCCCCCAGTCCCGGTGATGGTGAACCAGGGTCCGCCGTTCAGCGGCCAGCCCGCCATCCCGTCGGTTCCCAGCGTGAAGCACGTCCAGCTCAGCATCTCCACGGTAACCACGGCGACGCAGCCCATGATGGCGCAGCAGGTTCCTCCCAGCCAGCAGCAGGCGGTGGCGGCGCCGGGGCCGCCCGCCGCCAGTCAGCAGCAGCAGCAACAGCAGCAGCAGCAGCAGCAGCAGCAGCAGGCGGCGCCGCAGCAGCAGCAGCCGGCCAATCAGCCCACGGCGCCTTCGGCTCAGGCCGGCATGGTGAGTGAGGGCGGAGCCTGAGGGGCGGAGCCTGAGGGGAGGGGTCTGAGGGGCGGAGGTCATGGAGGATCTGAGGTTTTATAACATCGTCTTCCTCAAGACTTTTATCACATCGTCTTCCTCAAGACTTTTATAACATCGTCTTCCTCGAGACTTTTATAACATCGTCTTCCTCGAGACTTTTATAACATCGTCTTCCTCGAGACTTTTATAACATCGTCTTCCTCGAGACTTTTATAACATCGTCTTCCTCTAGACTTTTATAACATCGTCTTCCTCGAGACTTTTATAACATCGTCTTCCTCTAGACTTTTATAACATCGTCTTCCTCAAGACTTTTATCACATCGTCTTCCTCTATACTTTTATAACATCGTCTTCCTCTATACTTTTATAACATCGTCTTCCTCGAGACTTTTATAACATCGTCTTCCTCTAGACTTTTATAACATCGTCTTCCTCAAGACTTTTATAACATCGTCTTCCTCTAGACTTTTATAACATCGTCTTCCTCTAGACTTTTATAACATCGTCTTCCTCTAGACTTTTATAACATCGTCTTCCTCTAGACTTTTATAACATCGTCTTCCTCTAGACTTTTATAACATCGTCTTCCTCGAGACTTTTATCACATCGTCTTCCTCTAGACTTTTATAACATCGTCTTCCTCGAGACTTTTATCACATCGTCTTCCTCGAGACTTTTATCACATTGTCTTCCTCGAGACTTTTATCACATCGTCTTCCTCGAGACTTTTATAACATCGTCTTCCTCTAGACTTTTATAACATCGTCTTCCGCTAGACTTTTATAACATCGTCTTCCTCGAGACTTTTATAACATCGTCTTCCTCGAGACTTTTATCACATCGTCTTCCTCGAGGCTTTTATCACATCGTCTTCTTCTAGACTTTTATAACATCGTCTTCCTCGAGACTTTTATAACATCGTCTTCCTCTAGACTTTTATAACATCGTCTTCCGCTAGACTTTTATAACATCGTCTTCCTCGAGGCTTTTATAACATCGTCTTCCTCGAGACTTTTATAACATCGTCTTCCTCGAGACTTTCATAACATCGTCTTCTTCTAGACTTTTATAACATCGTCTTCAAGACTTTGATCACATCGTCTTTTATCACATCGTCTTCCTCGAGACTTTTATAACATCGTCTTCCTCTAGACTTTTATAACATCGTCTTCCTCTAGACTTTTATCACATCGTCTTCAAGACTTTTATCACATCGTCTTCAAGACTTTTATCACATCGTCTTCCTCTATACCTTTATAACATCGTCTTCCTCTAGACTTTTATCACATCGTCTTCCTCTAGACTTTTATCACATCGTCTTCCTCTAGACTTTTATCACATCGTCTTCCTCTAGACTTTTATCACATCGTCTTCCTCTAGACTTTTATCACATCGTCTTCCTCTAGACTTTTATAACATCGTCTTCCTCTAGACTTTTATAACATCGTCTTCCTCTAGACTTTTATAACATCGTCTTCCTCTATACTTTTATCACATCGTCTTCCTCTAGACTTTTATCACATCGTCTTCCTCTAGACTTTTATCACATCGTCTTCCTGTAGACTTTTATCACATCGTCTTCCTCGAGACTTTTATCACATCGTCTTCCTCTAGACTTTTATAACATCGTCTTCCTCTAGACTTTTATAACATCATCTTCCTCGAGACTTTTATAACATCGTCTTCCTCGAGACTTTTATAACATCGTCTTCCTCGAGACTTTTATAACATCGTCTTCCTCGATACTTTTATAACATCGTCTTCCTCGAGACTTTTATAACATCGTCTTCCTCGAGACTTTCATAACATCGTCTTCTTCTAGACTTTTATAACATCGTCTTCAAGACTTTGATCACATCGTCTTTTATCACATCGTCTTCCTCGAGACTTTTATAACATCGTCTTCCTCTAGACTTTTATAACATCGTCTTCCTCTAGACTTTTATCACATCGTCTTCAAGACTTTTATCACATCGTCTTCAAGACTTTTATCACATCGTCTTCAAGACTTTTATCACATCGTCTTCCTCGAGACTTTTATAACATCGTCTTCCTCTAGACTTTTATCAGATTGTTTGATTTAATGTTGTCGTTTGACCTCAACTTCCACTTTCCAGCTCGTTTCTCTGACCTCTTGTGTTAAAAACGATCCGGTTCTTGGAGATTATTTTGAAACTCTTTTTGGCCATTTGGACGTCGGACTTGTTTCCTTCAGCCTCTTTCAGTTTGAACCATCAAAAACTGGTTTAATCATTAATGAAAATCTACTTTAGCTCATTTGAAACCAGGAAAAATTATGACGTTTTTTTCACTCATTTCTTCAATTTTTTTTTCTGGTAAATCAC
>NW_027661906.1:71985-84817 GCF_963422515.1 Blennius ocellaris
GTAGCTTCTAGTTCTATAGGTCTATGGCCCTGCTGCTAGCGTCAGTAGCTTCTAGTTCTATAGGTCTATGGCCCTGCTCCTCCTGCTGCTAGCGTCAGTAGCTTCTAGTTCTATAGGTCTATGACCCTGCTCCTCCTGCTGCTAGCGTCAGTAGCTTCTAGTTCTATAGGTCTATGGCCCTGCTGCTAGCGTCAGTAGCTTCTAGTTCTATAGGTCTATGGCCCTGCTCCTCCTGCTGCTAGCGTCAGTAGCTTCTAGTTCTATAGGTCTATGACCCTGCTCCTCCTGCTGCTAGCGTCAGTAGCTTCTAGTTCTATAGGTCTATGGCCCTGCTGCTAGCGTCAGTAGCTTCTAGTTCTATAGGTCTATGGCCCTGCTGCTAGCATCAGTAGGTTCTAGTTCTATAGGTCTATAGTTGTGGATTACAGGCGCGTCTCCTCCACCCCCTGCTGGGATTGAGTCATCCTCTCTCCTCCACCCTCCCCCGCTTCCCCGACTCATTTCCTTCCCTTTTGTATCCTTTTCTTTAATCCCTCCATCTTCCCCTCTTCCTCCTCTGGACCAGGACAGAGGTTGATGGAAGGTTCTCCAATCTAGACTAGTTTGTCCAGGTGACGTCTCCTCAAACGGGACGTCGTCCTGGAGGACGTTCCTAAGGAGCTGTCGCACCTTGAGAGCAGGTTCCAGGGACCAGGGACAGTCTGGACCCCATGAGGCCTGGACCAGGGACAGTCTGGACCCCATGAGGCCTGGACCAGGGACAGTCTGGACCCCATGAGACCTGGACCAGCGACAGTCTGATGCTGGTTTTGGCTCCAGACGATCTCAGAATTCCTAGAATGGAGGAAAAACGCTAACGTGGATTCTTCCCGGTCCAGACCTCCGCCGTCAGACGGGAAACGACGACGCCTTCAACCCGAACGCGCCGGCGCCAGCTAGCTAGCGCTAAGTCGCTACTTTTAAATTTCCTGAAAACGTTGTGAATGTGTGGTTTCCTGCTGCTCGCTGTGGTTACGTCATGTTCTATATCATGTTCTACATCGTGTTCTATATCGTGTTCTACATCGTGTTCTACATCGTGTTCTATACGATGGTGTGTTTCAGAAACGAGGTCGTAGACTTACGCTGCTCTTAAACTCTTAAACTCTTAAACTCAACCCCTCCTTCTTAAACGTTCCTGATTCGAGGTCACGCTGATGTTTTCCAAATGTAAGTTAGAAAGCGGCGTCCTGGGACTGGTGCTGCTCTACCCCCCTCCCCCTCCCCCCCCCCATCCCCCCCCAGCCCCGAGCTGAGTCGGCACACTAACACCGTCTGAAGTCTGATATCAAAATGAATTTTAAATGGCGGTAGTACTATGAGATGAAAACTGACGACGCTCCCTGAGGACCAGCGTTCGCTTTGCTTTGATTCATTCATTGATTCCAGCTTCGACAACTCCGATCGTCTCCGACCGACCAAACGACCGACCGACCGACGACCGACCGACCGACCGACCGACCGACTGACTGACTGACTAACTGACCAACTGACCAACCAACCGACCGACTGTCTGACCGTCTGACCGACCGACCGAGCAACCGACCGACAGTCTGACTAACCGACCAAATGACCGACCGACTGACGACGACTCACATTCTGCTGTTTGACCAAAGTTCTCTTCAGGGAAAAGCTTTTCTCTGAACCGGACCAAACGAACCGACCGACTGTCTGACTGTCTGACCGACCGACCGACCGAGCAACCAACCGACCGACTGACCGTCTGACCGACTGACCAACCGACCAAATGACCGACCGAGCAACCGACCGACCAAACGACCGACCGAGCAACCAACCGACCGACTGACCGTCTGACCGACTGACCAACCGACCAAATGACCGACCGAGCAACCGACCGACCAAACGACCGACCGAGCAACCAACCGACCGACTGACCGTCTGACCAAACGACCAACCGAGCAACTGACCGACCAACCGACCGAGCAACCAACCGACCGACTGACCAACCGACCAAACGACCGACCGAGCAACCGACCAAACGACTGACCGAGCAACCAACCGACCGACTGACCAAACGACCGACCGAGCCACCGACCGACCAAATGACCGACCGAGCAACTGACAACGACCGACCGAGCAACTGACCGACCAAACGACCGACCGAGCAACCAACCGACCGACTGACCAAACGACCGACCGAGCAACCGACCGACCGAGCAACCGACCGAGCAACCAACCGACCGACTGACCAAACGACCGACCGAGCAACCGACCGAGCAACTGACCGACCAAACGACCGACCGAGCAACCAACCGACCGACTGACCAAACGACCGACCGAGCAACCGACCAAACGACCGACCGAGCAACCAACCGACCGACTGACCGTCTGACCAACCGACCAAACGACCGACCGAGCAACTGACCGACCAAACGACAGACCAAACGACAGACCTCTGGTCATCTTGAAGTCTTCGGTCTCGCTTCCTGGACAAACGATCTTTCTAGCGGGGGAGGGGGCGGGGGCACGGAGGCCGCAATGCATCCTGGGTAATGAGCAAACAAAGTTGGCTGTGCGAAAAAAAAAGCAAAAACTATGTGCGTGTCTGTTTACACGACAGCAGAACTTTTCAAAAACACTCCTGCTGTTGTGCAAACGCAAACGTTTCCTGAAGCCAAATGTGAAAACGAGGCGTTTTCACTCAAAGACGTTGCGTAAGCTGTGACGAGTTTTGATAAAATGATATAAAAAAAAAAGTTTATTGCTCTTAAGACCAGAACTGCGACACATTTATACATCATTTCTCATGTATGTTTTTTAAAAACAGAGAATTCTCCATGTGAGGTGTGGAACCTCACAGGCTCCACGTTTATTTGCCTCGTCTCTCCAGTTTAACTCCACAAAACTGCAGCAGCTGCACATTTCTAAAACTTCCCCGGGCTTTCAAAAATACATGCAGACCAGAATTAGAAAATTCCCCGTCCGGTCCTCCAGGGGGAATCAAAGGTCGATGGGTGGGACTTTCCCCGGGGACCGTTAATGACGACGCGCAGCTCGGTGTTCACGAGCGCCGCGGCGTTAGTTGCAGGAAGTCGGAGGTGAAGCAGGACGAAGGAACGTCGTGGAAGAAAAACTGGAAAACATCAGAAAAGTTTCTTTAAATTGTAAAGTTTTGCATCAGTTTCTGCTTCGTCCAGATTTTAATGCTTCTATTTTTTTTTCTGTCGGTTTTCACTTTTTTTTTCTTTTTTCCAACATGAACTTCGTGATGAATGAAGCGTCAGCGACTTCTGGGTTTTGCAGGAAAACCTCGAGTCACGTCGCAGAAACTCTCCAGTTCAGGTTCTCTGAACTGAAAACGTCCCAGAAGGACTCCCGAACCTCAACCTCAACCCTCAACCCCAACCCTCAACCTCAACCCTCAACCTCAACCCTGAACCCCAACCTCAACCTCAACCCCAACCTCAACTCTCAACCTCAACCCCAACCCTCAACCTCAACCCTCAACCCCCAACCCCTACCTCAACCCCTACCTCAACCCCAACCCCAACCCCCAACCTCAATCCTCAATCCTCAACCCCAACCCTCAACCCCAACCCCAACCTCAACCCTCAACCCTCAACCCCCAACCCCTACCTCAACCTCAACCCCAACCCTCAACCCCAACCCCCAACCTCAATCCTCAATCCTCAACCCCAACCCCAACCTCAACCCTCAACCCCAACCTCAACCCCAACCCTCAACCCCAACCCTCAACCCCAACCCCAACCTCAACCCTCAACCCCAACCTCAACCTCAACCTCAACCTCTACCCCACCCTCAACCCCAACCCCAACCCCAACCTGAACCCCAACCCCAACCTCAACCTCAACCTCAACCCTCAACCCCAACCTCAACCCTCAAACCTCAACCTGAACCTGAACCCCAAACCCAAACCTAAACCTCAACCTGCATTCCTGCAACATCAATTTATAGATTTGGGTTTGGGGTTTTTGATGTTTGTAACCTGGGTGCAGTTCCCATGTTTGTCCACTAGATGGACGTCTAAGCCTTCTTCTCTCCTGCACGTTGATTCACCTTCAAGCTTCACTTCAGGAGTTGAAACATGATTTTCCTGAAATATTTTGGGGGATTTTGATGCGGGATAATGAAATATTACTGATAGTATTCATTCTATAGGTGCTCTGCTTTGATTTAAGACTGTATATAAAGTTGTTAGATCTATTTCCAATAGTTTTGACTGAGACGATCAGGAGCCGTTCGTCTTCAAGCCTCCGTCATATAATTCACGGAAAACCTCCGTAGCGTTTTGTCCGTCGACACGGAGCCGCTGAAAACGCAACTTTTGAAAACGGCTGCCAAGGTGGAACTTTTTGAAAATGCTGTAACTACGTTTTTTTTGTAAATGGGGGGGTAAAAAAAAAGAAGAAAAATGCAGCTTTCTGCAAATGCTCGGGGCCGTCTCCATAGAAACAGGGAAAATGCAACTTTTCGACGAGAAAAAAAAAAACCCAGTGCAGCTTCTGGAAAGACGTGGCTACTGAGCGTGTGCAGCACAGCAGGAGGCAGGAGGTGTTCTTGCACATGCTCAGTAGGGCGTCGGCGAGTTTCCACGTCCTCCGTGTGTGTTTCTTCCCGACACACTCCAGAAATACACTTCCTCCTGTTTACACCACAACGTTTTAGAAAACGGCTCTCGGGGGGAACATTTTGAAAATGTTCTGACTTTGTCTCCATGGAAACGGGGTGGGGGAGGGGGGGGGGGCTCTCCTGAAACGCTGTTACTGCACATTCACATTACAGTTGTAGTAAATAGTTCTTCGATCCTCTATGCACACACACACACACACACACACACACACACACACACACACACACACACACACACACACACACACACACACACACACACACACACACACACCCAAAGCCACATCCATCAAGTCAACCCAAACCACAAGCCGGTCCAGCAGCTCAGTGTGTGTGTGTGTGTGTGTGTGTGTGTGTGTGTGTGTGTGTGTGTGTGTGTGTGTGTGTGTGTGTGTGTGTGTGTGTGTGTGTGTGTTAGGGGGGGTGGGATGGGGGGGGGGGTATTGAACAGACCAACAGGAAGTGATAATGATGATAATGAGGAGGCATTAGGGAGGAGCACCGGGGAATTGAGGTGGTTTGTTTAAGGCGTTAAGTTGCATCGTTATTGACATTTCATTTACTGGGCTTCACAGCGGCGGCTAATGGGGCTAGCATTAGCAATAGCATTAGCATTAGCATTAGCCGCTGCAGCGCCGGCTGACTGCTGCTCTCAGCCTCATCAAACACTTTAGATCTGTAAGGAACCGAAGGTTCCACTTCAGCCACAACGTCTCCTGAGGTTGGTTTGACGGTTGCTGGGCCTCCGGAGGCGAGAGCTCCACCTGCTCCATCAGCTCCACCATCTCCATCAAACTCCACCTGCCAGCTCCATCGGATCCACCAGCTCCTTCAGCTCCACCTGCTCCATCAGCTCCACCAGCTCCACCAGCTCCTTCAGCTCCACCAGCTCCATCGGCTCCACCAGCTCCTTCAGCTCCACCAGCTCCATCGGCTCCACCAGCTCCTTCAGCTCCTTCAGCTCCACCAGCTCCACCAGCTCCTTCAGCTCCACCAGCTCCATCGGCTCCACCAGCTCCTTCAGCTCCACCAGCTCCATCGGATCCACCAGCTCCTTCAGCTCCACCAGCTCCACCTGCTCCACCAGCTCCTTCAGCTCCATCGGCTCCACCAGCTCCTTCAGCTCCACCAGCTCCACCTGCTCCACCAGCTCCTTCAGCTCCACCAGCTCCATCGGCTCCTTCAGCTCCTTCAGCTCCACCAGCTCCACCTGCTCCACCAGCTCCACCTGCTCCACCGGCTCCACCAGCTCCATCGGCTCCACCAGCTCCTTCAGCTCCACCAGCTCCATCGGATCCACCAGCTCCTTCAGCTCCACCAGCTCCACCAGCTCCACCTGCTCCACCAGCTCCTTCAGCTCCACCAGCTCCATCGGATCCACCAGCTCCTTCAGCTCCACCAGCTCCACCAGCTCCTTCAGCTCCTTCAGCTCCATCGGCTCCACCAGCTCCTTCAGCTCCACCAGCTCCATCGGCTCCACCAGCGACCAGCGACGCCCACAGTCATTAAGGTGGAGTAAAGAGTCCAGAAGGTGGAGGAATAGTTTGAAACAGTGTTAAAAACTAGATCCCACTGTGACGTGACGGAATCTTCTCGTCTTTTACGTTCAAAGCTGAAGAACTTGGTTGATAATTAATGAATTAATGGATAGAAAAGCTCATTTTTGACAGTTTAGAAAAAAAGAAGTAGACTAAACCTCCTTTAAACTCTTTTTAAAATCTTAAATATTTCTTGAGGACATTAAAAATTCATATTAAATCAAAGTCAAAGTTTTAGGGGAAAAAAACCCATTGCGGGTATCAATTATTAAGAGTTTAACACTTAAAAAGTGGACGGTAAGCAAAGTCCGCTGGACTGAAAACACACATTGATTTAAATTTGTTCCGATCGGTGCAGAGAAGTGTGCCGCTTTTTAAATTTGAAAAAATAAATAAAAACAGCCTCCGTCCATTTCAGAGGGAAGGAGAACATTACTGCTCCTCGTGGGAAGGAAACTGAGAAAATGCATTTTATTATTATTATTATTATTAAAAGGGGCAAATACAGAGGAAAGGTTTTCTCTCTCGCAGATTTCTGTCTTTATTTTTTAATTTAAATATCTTTTAATCAGTTTTTCAATGAAATTCAGAAATCTGACAACAGAAGTTGAGAAAAAAAATGATAATTCTGAATTTTCTTCATCGGCTTTTGCTCCCGTGCTGCTAAAGTGAGAAATGTGAGGAATAAAGACGAATTGGATTGTAAAATAAATACATTTGTAAAATTGATCTCAGAAACAAATATTGATTCGGACTTTTCTTTAATAGAAACAGACTTTCTGGGTGTTTTTCCTGTTTTTGTGACAGTTTGAGGAAAAACGTCAGAGAAATAATAAACCGATATGATTGTAGAAAAAAAAGATTTCAGAAATGAAAAATCAACTTTAAAAAAGATTTTTCTGATTTTCGTTCACGGAATAAATTTTTTCCCTCAAAATTCTGATATTTTTTTATCCTATTCTCTATTTTTAGCCGCTTCCTCACTACTTCTCAACACGCGTCTTATTTTGGGGTCTTTTTCCCGCAAAACTCAAACTTTTTCCTTCTCGATATCCGTCGTCCTGCTTTTCTTTCTTTTGTGCTGCGAAAGTCAGAAATGTGAGGAAAGAGTGATGAATGTGAGACAGAAGTCTTGTGGGAAAAACACAACGTCCTAAAAACGATTTAGATTTTTGCTTCTTTATTTTTGAATTTCTTCAGAACTCTGAACGGAAAAATTGTCCAGAAATTCACATTCTGACTTTTTTTTTTTTTTTCTAGAATTGTGACTTTCATTAAACCGACTCTCATCTTCTATCTTCCTTTTCTTCCAGGCGACTAAAGTCACAATTATGAAGCTTTTTCTGTTCGGAGATTCAGCGACAATATTCAGAGATGTTCCTTTCTTCAAATAGTTATGATACTAATAACAATAATAATAATAATAATAATAATAATAATAATAATGATATAACAATAACAACAATAATGATATTAATGATAATAATGATGATAATAATGATGATGATGATGATAATAATGATAATAATAATAATAATAATAATGATGATAATAATATTAATGATGATGATAATGATAATAATAATAATGATGATAATAATATTAATGATGATGATAATGATAATAATAATAATGATGATGATAATAATAATAATAATAATGATGATAATAATATTAATGATGATGATAATGATAATAATAATAATAATAATTCATGGTCTGGGGCTGCGGCTCGTTAAAGACCAGAGTTCCTTCCAGGGACCACGAGGTGAGAAGTTCCGCCTCCCTGGTCTTCATCGGAGGTCCAGAACCTGTCCTCTGGTGTGTCCTCTGGTTTGTCCTCTGGTTTGTCCTCTGGATTGTCCTCTGGTTTGTCTTCTGGTTTGTCCTCTGGTTTGTCCAATGGTTTGTCCAATGGTTTGTCCTCTGGTGTGTCCTCTGGTGTGTCCTCTGGTTTGTCCTCTGGTTTGTCCTCTGGTTTGTCCTCTGGTTTGTGCTCTGGATTGTCCTCTGGTTTGTCCTCTGGATTGTCCTCTGGATTGTCCTCTGGTTTGTCTTCTGGTTTGTCCTCTGGTTTGTCCAATGGTTTGTCCTCTGGTGTGTCCTCTGGTGTGTCCTCTGGTGTGTCCTCTGGTTTGTCCTCTGGTTTGTCCTCTGGTTTGTCCTCTGGTTTGTCTTCTGGTTTGTCTTCTGGTTTGTCCTCTGGTTTGTCCTCTGGTTTGTCCAATGGTTTGTCCTCTGGTGTGTCCTCTGGTGTGTCCTCTGGTTTGTCTTCTGGTTTGTCCTCTGGTTTGTCCAATGGTTTGTCCTCTGGTGTGTCCTCTGGTTTGTCCTCTGGTTTGTCCAATGGTTTGTCCTCTGGTTTGTCCTCTGGTTTGTCCTCTGGTTTGTCCTCTGGTTTGTCCAATGGTTTGTCCTCTGGTTTGTCCTCTGGTTTGTCCAATGGTTTGTCCTCTGGTTTTTCCTCTGGTTTGTCTTCTGGTTTGTCCTCTGGTTTGTCCTCCGGTTTGTCCAATGGTTTGTCCTCTGGTTTGTCCAATGGTTTGTCCTCTGGTTTGTCCTCTGGTTTGTCCTCTGGTTTGTCCTCTGATTTGTCCAATGTTTTGTCCTCTGGTTTGTCCTCTGGTTTGTCCAATGGTTTGTCCTCTGATTTGTCTTCTGGTTTGTCCTCTGGTTTGTCTTCTGGTTTGTCCAATGGTTTGTCCTCTGGTTTGTCCTCTGGTGTGTCCTCTGGTTTGTCCAATGGTTTGTCCTCTGGTTTGTCCAATGGTTTGTCCTCTGGTTTGTCCAATGGTTTGTCCTCTGGTTTGTCCTCTGATTTGTCCAATGTTTTGTCCTCTGGTTTGTCCTCTGGTTTGTCCAATGGTTTGTCCTCTGATTTGTCTTCTGGTTTGTCCTCTGGTTTGTCCTCTGGTTTGTCCTCTGGTTTGTCCAATGGTTTGTCCTCTGGTTTGTCCAATGGTTTGTCCTCTGGTTTGTCCAATGGTTTGTCCTCTGGTTTGTCCTCTGGTTTGTCCTCTGGTTTGTCCAATGGTTTGTCCTCTGATTTGTCTTCTGGTTTGTCCTCTGGTTTGTCCAATGGTTTGTCCTCTGGTTTGTCCAATGGTTTGTCCTCTGATTTGTCTTCTGGTTTGTCCTCTGGTTTGTCCTCTGGTTTGTCCTCTGGTTTGTCCAATGGTTTGTCCTCTGGTTTGTCCTCTGGTTTGTCCAATGGTTTGTCCTCTGGTTTGTCCAATGGTTTGTCCTCTGATTTGTCTTCTGGTTTGTCCTCTGGTTTGTCCAATGGTTTGTCCTCTGGTTTGTCCAATGGTTTGTCCTCTGATTTGTCTTCTGGTTTGTCCTCTGGTTTGTCCTCTGGTTTGTCCAATGGTTTGTCCTCTGGTTTGTCCTCTGGTTTGTCCTCTGGTGTGTCCTCTGGTTTGTCCTCTGGTTTGTCCAATGGTTTGTCCTCTGGTGTGTCCTCTGGTGTGTCCTCTGGTTTGTCCTCTGGTTTGTCCTCTGGTTTGTCCAATGGTTTGTCCTCTGGTGTGTCCTCTGGTTTGTCCAATGGTTTGTCCTCTGGTTTGTCTTCTGGTTTGTCCTCTGGTTTGTCCTCTGGTTTGTCCAATGGTTTGTCCTCTGGTGTGTCCTCTGGTGTGTCCTCTGGTTTGTCCTCTGGTTTGTCCTCTGGTTCCAGTTCCGGTTCCGGTTCCGGATTTCTGCCTCCGGGAGGCGAAGAGCTGCAAACAAACTCCGCCTCCTTCAGCCGCCGGAGATGAAAGGTCAAGTTTACATGAGTTACATTACTTTTCCTCCTCAGTCTCTTGTTTACTCCCGTGTGTGTGTGTGTGTGTGTGTGTGTGTGTGTGTGTGTGTGTGTGTGTGTGTGTGTGTGTGTGTGTGTGTGTGTGTGTGTGTGTGTGTGTGTGTGTGTGTGTGTGTGTGTGTGTGTGTGTGTGTGCACCAGGCCCTTTACAGAAGACATGAAATAATAATGAAGATTTCCTCCTCCTGTGTATCATCACGTATTCAGCGCTGCCTTGCTAATAGGCGAGCGCCGCAGCGATCTTAACGTAATTAAAGTTTCACTTCGGAGCCGTCGTTAAAGTTCCTCCGTCCAAAACCCTGGAGTGGAATTCTGCAGGAGTTTGTTCAACGTTCCTCCTTCCACAGACATTTATTTATTTACATTCTGTCACAGGTTAGCGGCTTAAAGACGGGAAGCAAGTCTCGGACAGAGAAAGTGGCTTTTTAGCGTTAAAAATTAAATGTAGACGTAGATATAAAGCACTTAGATCCGGTTGGAACAGGTTTTAGTTCAGGAGCCCAGTTTCATCCTGGTTAAATCATTTAAACTAAATTAAAGGAGAAACGTCCGTGTCCCGCCTCTGGTGTCCACTAGAGGGCGCTTCAGTGCCTCAATGCACCACCTTGTGGTGAAATGCTTTACTGCAATTACAGCCTGGAGCGAAGTTGGAAAACTTGCTGACCTTGTGTGTGTCTTGTTATTGTTATTGTCTTGTTATTTAAAAAAAAATAAATAAATAATAATATATATATAAAACGTCAGTTTATTAATGTGATTCACTCGGAAACCACCAGGGCGTGATTGAGCTAACGCTAATCATGAATTGGCAAACGTAACGTTGAACAGAAGCGTCTAATGTTCCTACAACCTGCTAGCTACCGTCGCTAGCAGCGCTACACTTTGGTGCTTGTGGCTAGATAGCCGTGTTCTGCTAGCTGTAAGCTAGCCTCCGTTACCATTCATTCCAGCATTATATGCTATTTCTAGCTAACGTTAGCTAAACACAGCCCTTTAGCCACGAGCTACTAACAGTAACCAAACACAAACACAGCTAGCTAGCACCGCCGCGATGCGCGGAGCTCAAGCTCACGTTAGCGAACGTTGGCGACGGTGACGTTACTTCCTTCGGTCCTCCGGCGTCACGAGGAACAACGAGACGCCGCCGCTTCAAACGCTCCACATGGAGGTGGAGCTGGGTGTGTTATGCTAGCTCTACTGCTAATAGCCTGCTAACCGCTCTAGCTTGATGCTAATGGTGGTTTAAAGTCGCTCCACAGCGGCGGGTTGCTGCTGAGCCTGAGAGTCTCGTCCTCCATGACGGCTTATTCTGGTCACTCGGTGGGCGTGGCTAGTGGGCGTGGCCACAGGCCTACTGGGAGCTCCTCCAGAGAGTGGGCGTGGCTAATGGGCGTGGCTACAGGCCTCCTGGAAGCTCCTCCCAGTTTGAACAGGAAGTTCTGCTGCGTTGCCACAAACGTTCAACATAATTAAGAAACGAATCATGAATCTCTTCCTCTTTCTTCTTTCTCTCCCTCCCCCTCGTTTTACGGAGCAGCTGAAGTTAATTAGGGCCAGACGGGGGGTGGGGGGGGGGGAGGAGGGGGAGGGGGGGGTTGTTTTTCCCAGGTAAGCGGTCAAACCGACGTTAATCCTCCTGAAACACCGAGCGAAGAGCAAACAGATTGTTCAGCCTGAATCTTCTTCACTCTTCCCTCGTTCATTTTTGTACGGAGGAAGAAGAAAGTGGGGGATTTGGTGCAACGTTCACCTGGAGAGAGAGAGAGAGAGAGAGAGCGAGAGAGGGAGAGAGAGAGGGAGACAGAGAGCGAGAGAGTGAGAGAGAGAGAGAGGTAGAGAGAGGTAGAGAGGTAGAGAGAGAGAGGTAGAGAGGTAGAGAGAGGGGGAGAGAGGTAGAGAGAGGGGGGAGAGAGAGAGAGAGAGAGAGAGAGATAGAGAGAGGAAGGGAGAGAGAGAGAGAGCGAGAGGGGGAGAGAGGGGAGAGAGAGAGAGAGAGAGAGACAGAGAGAGCGAGAGAGAGCGAGAGGGGGAGAGAGGGGGAGAGAGAGACAGAGAGAGCGAGAGAGAGCGAGAGGGATAGAGGTAGAGAGAGAGAGAGCGAGAGGGAGAGAGGTAGAGAGAGAGAGAGCGAGAGGGAGAGAGCGAGAGGGAGAGAGGGAGAGAGAGAGAGAGAGCGAGAGGGAGAGAGGTAGAGAGAGAGCGAGAGGGAGAGAGGTAGAGAGCGAGAGGGAGAGAGGGAGAGAGAGAGAGAGAGCGAGAGGGAGAGAGGTAGAGAGAGAGCGAGAGGGAGAGAGGTAGAGAGAGAGAGAGAGAGAGAGAGTGTGAGGTAGAGGTAGAGGTAGAGGTAGAGGTAGAGAGAGAGAGAGAGAGAGAGAGAGAGAGGTAGAGAGAGAGGTAGAGAGAGAGAGAGAGAGAGAGAGAGAGAGAGAGGTAGAGAGCGAGAGGGAGAGAGAGAGAGAGAGAGAGAGAGAGAGAGAGAGGGAGAGAGAGAGAGAGAGAGAGAGAGAGAGAGAGAGAGAGAGAGAGAGAGAGAGAGAGAGAGAGAGAGAGAGAGAGAGAGAGAGAGAGAGGAGAGAGAGAGAGAGAGAGAGAGAGGGAGAGAGGGAGAGAGGGAGAGAGAGAGAGAGGTAGAGAGAGAGAGAGAGAGAGAGACTACAGTAGATAACAGAATCACTGCCTCTTCCTGCCAAAGTGTCACAGTGTTAATTTTAACGACTCCAACATGTCGAGGAACCGAGAATCTCTTCCTGGAGCCACGAGGGCCAGCAGATGGCTTCATGGGCTCTTCTGGCAGGACACACACACACACACACACACACACACACACACACACACATAT
>NW_027661905.1:0-31805 GCF_963422515.1 Blennius ocellaris
GAGTCAAACTCACTGAACAACCTTTTGGGGGGGGGGGGGGGTCGTCTCCATGGTGACGGGGGGGACTGTGTGTGTGGGGGGGGGGGGGGGGGGGACTCGTCTCCCACTAATGAAGGAATCTTTTATTAAACTTGTTTCTCTCAACAGTAACCTGGTGTTCACGTCTTCTTTCAGTCTGATGAAACCTTGATAAGTTGTTTTGTAATGAACGTTTCCTGTGAGGGACCGTGACCTTTGACCCCCGTCAGCCTTCTGGAGGGAGCCTGGAGCCAGTGGTGAGTACCGTATTCTCTGGACCAGAAGTACCATGTTCTCTGGACTAGTACCGTGTTCTCTGGACCAGAAGTACCGTATTCTCTGGACTAGTACCGTGTTCTCTGGACTAGAAGTACCGTATTCTCTGGACTAGAAGTACCGTATTCTCTGGAATAGTACCGTGTTCCCTGGACTAGAAGTACCGTATTCTCTGGACTAGAAGTACCGTGTTCTCTGGACCAGAAGTACCGTGTTCTCTGGACTAGTACCGTGTTCTCTGGACTAGTACCGTGTTCTCTGGACTAGTACCGTGTTCTCTGGACCAGAAGTACCGTGTTCTCTGGACTAGTACCGTGTTCTCTGGACTAGTACCGTGTTCTCTGAACTAGTACCGTGTTCTCTGGACTAGTACCGTGTTCTCTGAACTAGTACCGTGTTCTCTGGACTAGTACCGTGTTCTCTGAACTAGTACCGTGTTCTCTGGACTAGTACCGTGTTCTCTGAACTAGTACCGTGTTCTCTGGACCAGAAGTACCGTGTTCTCTGGACTAGTACCGTGTTCTCTGAACTAGTACCGTGTTCTCTGGACCAGAAGTACCGTGTTCTCTGGACTAGTACCGTGTTCTCTGGACTAGTACCGTGTTCTCTGAACTAGTACCGTGTTCTCTGGACTAGTACCGTGTTCTCTGAACTAGTACCGTGTTCTCTGGACCAGAAGTACCGTGTTCTCTGGACTAGTACCGTGTTCTCTGAACTAGTACCGTGTTCTCTGGACCAGAAGTACCGTGTTCTCTGGACTAGTACCGTGTTCTCTGAACTAGTACCGTGTTCTCTGGACTAGTACCGTGTTCTCTGGACCAGAAGTACCGTGTTCTCTGGACTAGAAGTACCGTGTTCTCTGGACTAGAAGTACCGTGTTCTCTGGACTAGTACCATGTTCTCTGGACTAGAAGTACCGTGTTCTCTGGACTAGAAGTACTGTATTCTCTGGACTAGTACCGTGTTCTCTGGACTAGAAGTACCGTGTTCTCTGGACTAGAAGTACCGTATTCTCTGAACTAGTACCGTGTTCTCTGGACCAGAAGTACTGTGATCTCTGGACTAGAAGTACCGTATTCTCTGGACTAGAAGTACCGTATTCTCTGAACTAGTACCGTGTTCTCTGGACCAGAAGTACTGTGATCTCTGGACTAGAAGTACCGTATTCTCTGGACTAGAAGTACCGTATCCTCTGGACTAGAAGTCAAACTTCTTGGAGTTATCTGATGCTCATGTAACTGATGAAACACACATACTTTATTTTCTCTTAAGAAATATTTTCAGATTCACATCTCAAAAGTCCGAGTCCGGCTTTTTCAGGCTGCTCAAGAAATTTAGAAGTGACTCCGATATCAAAATATACCAGTACGTACAGTGTGTGACGCAGAAAAACCTCCATGACGACTGGATTTTACGATCAAACAAAGAAACTAAAAATGTCCACAACAGAATTTAAAGTAAAACCTGTCAAATTGACAGCGGAGAGAGAAATAAGTACGAAACACTGGCGCCACTTATATTTCTCACTTTTCTAAGCTTCATGTAAACAGATTTCCAGAATGTTTTGCGTTTTCACTTGAAATCCCATTGCGCCATCTCTATACTCAGGATAATACGGTAAATGGACAGTGGAATAAACGAGTCGCGGACTCTCGTCACTTGCATATCACATCTTTATTCACGGATGCCTGAACCCCAGCATGAAGATTTCTCGGAGGCTACAAACAGCAGAGACGCCGTCGTGTCGTGAAACGGCGACGAGCAGCTCGGTTCTGCCCCCTTTGGCTATTTATTGCATTGTTCCCACTCTAAAAAAACAAAAAAACAAAACGTTTTGGAGTATTTCAAAGTGTAACACGTCGTTAAGAAAGGGCTCGTAGAAACGTCTCTCGCTATGCTACAGCTAACGGCGGCCGCTCCCGCCGCCACAGATATAAACACTCGATGCCGCCATCTTGGAGAGGTCTGGTGCTAAACACGAAGATCCGGTGTTCTACATCTATGGCCGCGGGCCTTCGCGCGTTAGCCTCGGTGCGCCTTGACGACTCCTTCACGCTTCTCTTCACATCAACACTGATCTTTTTACACCTTATTTCAATAAAACTGAAACGGAATAATGCAAAACAAACCAAATCCCAAACCTGCACCCCGACCACTGAATAGAAGAAAGTTCCTAAAGAACCGACGTCCTTTAGGCCCCGATAATGAGCTCGCTAGGCTATATGCTAATTCAAGCTAAGCTGCTACACAACCCAGAAAAAAAAAAAACCTCAAGAATTTAAAGGGTTTAAAGACAGTTTAACATTTTGGGAAATGATTTGTTCTCCTCAAACAACCGTTGAAAACATATCTGGCCGCGAGGATGTTAGCATAACGGCTTAGCATTGAAGGGAAATGGTTAGCCTAGCCTGAATATTTCATTAAAACAGTTTTTTCCACAGCTTCTAACTAAACGTTGGTAATTTGAGAGACGAGAACGAGCAAACATGTAATAATCAAATGTGAATAACGAATCGTCACTGAAGCACTTTTTTCTCTAAACTTGATCATAGAATTCTGTATTGAAAAGTTGATTAAACAAAGATTAAACCGTTTCAATCTTTTATATGTACTTTATATATTGATAGGAAAACTGAAGATAATTATTAAGATAATTAATTCCTATCAAGCAAAGTATCAAATATTTCAATATTATAACGTTTGGACAGAATCAGTTTCGGCCATATTCATTTCTTTTATGCTAAGCTAGGCTAACTGGTTGTTTATAGCTTCATGTTTAGTGTGAAGGTTTCATTTTTCTTCAGAATCAGGCTCAATGATTCCCTTTGCTACTGGCGCTAGGCTACGCTACGCTATGCCAGGCTAACTGCTCTGTGACCACAGCGTCACTTTAGTTCATAATCATATAAAAGTGTTTCGCGTCGATGTTTCCACAAAACTGGGGCGGCCATTTTGATTCTCCTATGCTGAGCTCGGTTTAAAGATTTACGTATTTATCTTAATTAGCGGTACTTGACGGTAGCGCAAAGCTAACCACTCCCGTCGTTATGCTGAGCTAGGCTAGCCGCTATGTGGCTACGGCTTTACGTTTACGGTAAAACCACGAGGAGCCGCTGGTCGTTTGCTCCGCCAGAGAATTTCCCAAAATGTTGCACTGTCCCTTTAAGACAGCATCGTAATTAAAAACTAATCAAATTCAGCTAAAAGCAGACAGAAACACACGTTACAATAATAATTTACAATAATAGTATAAATTCCAGGTCATTTTCCACATTTCATCGTCGACACGACCAAACGGAGGAACAAAAGTCTGACTTCAGGTCGTTTTTCATTCTTTACCTTCTGAACCGCGTGAAATAATGAAAGAAATCCCGAACCGTTTGTTTTACCTTTGGTTTGTTAGTGTTCATAGAAATATGCATCAAGACCAGCTTTGTCCTTTGAAACGGGTTTATTGGAGGGTTGGGACTGTTTTCTGGCCGGCCGCGATCCAGGCTTCATGCTAAACGGGAGTTAGCGACGGTGAACCAGAGAAAAATAACCATCAAAAATAAAAATAAATCCCTAAAAAAGAAGTGCTGGACCTTTTGGATAATCCCCACATCAATGGTCAATGTCTTCGAGAAAAAATAAGACGTAGGTGAGCGGCGCGGAAAAAAAGAGACTGGTTTAGCTGTTAGCTTCTGTTCAGCCATTAGCTTCAGTTTAGCCGTTAGCTTCGGTTCAGCCGTTAGCTTCGGCTTAGCCATTAGCTTCAGTTTAGCCATTAGCTTCAATTCAGCCATTAGCTTCGGCTTAGCCGTTAGCTTTGGTTTAGCCATTAGCTTCGGCTTAGCCATTAGCTTCAATTCAGCCATTAGCTTCAGTTAGCCGTTAGCTTCGCTTTAGTTTAGCCGTTAGCTTCACCTCAGCCATTAGCTTCGCTTCAGCCGTGGTTAGCTTCGGCTTAGCCATTAGCTTCGGTTTAGCCATTAGCTTCAATTCAGCCATTAGCTTCAGTTTAGCCGTTAGCTTCGCTTTAGTTTAGCCGTTAGCTTCACCTCAGCCATTAGCTTCGCTTCAGCCGTTTAGCTTCGGTTTAGCCGTTTAGCTTCGGTTCAGCCGTTAGCTTTGGTTCAGCCGTTAGCTTCGATTTAGCCGTTAGCTTCGGTTCAGCAGCTGGTTGGGAATTTTCCAGCTTTATGGTGAGAAAATGAAGCGAAGGGGTGAATTTTTCCGACTGAAGACGAAGAGGAAGGTGGAACAAGGAGCGATTCCTGAAGACGTTCTTTAAATGTTTTATTAAGCCGACTGACCCTGGAGTCTGGAGAAGGAGCACACCTGATTCTCCTCCGTTTGCTGAATCAGCGAAAAACCTTGTTTAAAAAAAAAAAAAAAACAACAACCAAAAAACCGTAAAGTTTGTAATTTGCATCTCATAGTTCCTGCTCATTGTGGACGAACCATAAATAGACATATTGCTGGGTTTCTAACTACCGCTCTTAAAAAAAGTTGTATAAAAATGCAGAGCGCCGGCGGCGTCCTGCAGGGGGCGCTGGCGGCGTCCTGCAGGGGGCGCCGGCATCCTGCAGGGGGCGCCGGCATCCTGCAGGGGGCGCCGTCCCTCAGATACAAAACGTACAAAAGAAATGTGCTGCAAAACAACCAGAATGTTCCAGAAAACACATAAATAAAAAGTACAGATGTCATCTGACGCGGCAGATGGACCTCCATCGGACCCCCCCCCCTCCCCCCCTCCCCCCCTCCCCCCCCTCCACCCCCCCCCAAATCCTCCAGATCCAAACAAAAAGGAGACACATTCTGTTTCTAAAGGCATTTTGTACACGAGCTGATGAGAAGTGTTACCGGAAGCTTCTCTTTTTGTTTGTTTGTTCCTCTGAAAGCCCCGCCCCCTCCCCCCCTCCTCCTCCGTCAATACTTGAGCCAGGGGTGGGCGGCGATGGCGGCCTTGCTTCGGTCTCCGTAGTCGTACAGCAGCTCCTCGCCCTCCTCGATGTCGCGCGACGCCACCAGGATGAGGTGCGGCACGCCGCCCACGTCGTGCAGTTTGGTGTGGCAGTTGCCCGCCTTGCTGTGGTTGATGAGGCGGCCCAGGCGGCCGCTCTCCCGCGTGGCGTCCACGCTGTGGCGGGAACAACAACGGCAGCGTCAAGCTAAGTGAGGAGCGTCACGCTTTTAATTATCACCGTTGATTCACCGACAGTTTACACCTTTAAGTCAGTGCTGTGAAAAACAACCATTAGCCGTTAGCTTCTGTTTAGCCATTAGCTTTGGTTTAGCCGTTAGCTTCGGTTCGGCCGTTGGCGTCGGTTCGGCCGTTGGCGTCGGTTTAGCCGTTAGCTTCGGTGAGGAGCGCCACGTTTTTAATCATCACCGTTGATTGTGGGGTGTAGGGCGTAAGGTGTAGGGCGTTAGGCGTAGGGCGTTAGGCGTAGGGCGTGGGGTGTAGGGCGTAAGGTGTAGGGCGTAAGGTGTAGGGCGTTAGGCATAGGGTGTAGGGCGTGGGGTGTAGGGCGTTAGGCGTAGGGTGTAGGGCGTTGGGCGTTAGGCATAGGGTGTAGGGCGTAAGGTGTAGGGCATTAGGCGTAGGGCGTGGGGTGTAGGGCGTAAGGTGTAGGGCATTAGGCGTAGGGCGTTAGGCGTAGGGCGTGGGGTGTAGGGCGTAAGGTGTAGGGCGTAAGGTGTAGGGCGTTAGGCATAGGGTGTAGGGCGTGGGGTGTAGGGCGTTAGGCGTAGGGTGTAGGGCGTTGGGCGTTAGGCATAGGGTGTAGGGCGTAAGGTGTAGGGCGTGGGGTGTAGGGCGTAAGGCGTAGGGCGTAAGGTGTAGGGCGTTAGGCGTAGGGTGTAGGGCGTGGGGTGTAGGGCGTTAGGCGTAGGGTGTAGGGCGTGGGGTGTAGGGCGTAAGGTGTAGGGCGTTAGGCGTAGGGTGTAGGGGTAGGGTGTAGGGCGTTAGGCGTAAGGTGTAGGGCGTTAGGCGTAGGGCGTTGGGCGTAAGGTGTATGGCGTTAGGTGTAGGGTGTAGGGCGTTGGGCGTAGGGCGTGGGGTGTAGGGTGTAGGTACCAGTAGTTCTTGCAGAGGTACTGGAAGTAGTACATGTAGGGTGTAGGGTGTAGGGTGCAGGTACCAGTAGGTCTTGCAGAGGTACTGGAAGTAGTACATGTAGCACCCGGTGGTAGGGTTCTCCTCGTACTCCGCCTCCCTCCTCTTGGCGGCGCCGCCTTGCAGCAAGTCCCCCTGGTACTCCACCACGAACTCCCCCTTCAGGAAGCAGCGGGTGGCGAACACCGCCCGGCCTTTACCCTCGATGTGCTGCACCTGGGGGTGGAGGTGGACAACAGAGGTGTGAGGGTGGAGTGGGGGGGATGGGGGGGGGGGGGGGGTGACGGTGCTGTGGAACCTGGACGGACCTCCATCCCCTCCTCCACCCCGCTGGTGATCAGCTCGTCCAGCAGCCTCTTCTGTTCACACTGAGGGAGGAGGCAGAGCGTCAGGCTACGTCACCACTCCTCCACCCTCACACTCCTCCACCCCTCACACTCCTCCACCCCTCACCTTCAGCTCCGCCTTGCTCTTCCTCGAGCTCCGTCGGATCGGGAAGAAGTCCGTTACTTTACGGTTCTGGCAGGTTTTGCCTCCCGGCCTGGGGGGGGGGGGGGGGGGGTGAGAGAGAGAGAGAGAGAGAGAGAGGGGGAGAGAGAGAGAGAGAGAGAGAGAGAGAGAGAGAGAGAGAGAGAGAGAATTAAGTCTCACTTCACCAGACGTGTCTTCACAGTGAGACAGTGAGACGAGACTTACGTCCTCCGTGACGGCTTCTTGTTGACGACCCGCCGCCGCCCGTTCTGCAGGGGAGGGTGAGGGAGGCTGAGGGGGAGGGGGAGGGGGAGGGGCGGCCCCGGGGGGGCGGGCGGAGGAGGACGCTCATCTTTAGGCGCAGTGGCGTTGATCATCCTGCCTGAGAGGAGGAGGAAGAGGAGGAAGAGGAGGAGCAGGAGCAGTCAGACCTTCGTCCTCCAGCCCCCCCCCCCCCCCCCCCACTGTGAGACTCACCGTCCTCCGTCCTGGGAGCGTCTCCCTGCAGGGCCCACACGGGGGGGCCCCGGCCCTCCTGCCTCAGCCGGATGGTGGAGAGGGGGGGCTTGTCGTCGGGGGCGACGGGGAGAGACTTGGTGCAGCTCAGCACCGTGACGGAGCGGCTCTGACACACCAGCTCCTACCGGGGGGGGGGGGGGGGGGGGGGGAGGGGGGAGAGGGGAGAGGGGAGAGGGGGGGGGGGGTTGAGTCTCAGCAAAGTTCACGTGGGTTTGACAAACCGGGGCGCTGAACACTGGAGGTGACGTAGTTCCCCTGCTGGCCACCACCCGGCGCTGTTTGTTTGGTTTTATTAAGAGATTCAAACTAAATCCACACCAGACTCACTCCAGGTTCAGGAGTTAATCTGGATTATCTGATGAAGATGAAGGTGATGATGAAGGTAAACAGTAGTGATGAATGATGAAGATGAAGGTGATGATGAAGGTAAACAGTGGTGATGAATGATGAAGATGATGGTGAAGAAGGTGATGATGAGGGTAAACAGTGGTGATAAATGATGAAGATGATGATGAGGGTAAACAGTGGTGATAAATGATGAAGATGATGATGAGGGTAAACAGTGGTGATAAATGATGAAGATGATGATGAGGGTAAACAGTGGTGATAAATGATGAAGATGATGGTGATGATGAAGGTAAACAGTGGTGATAAATGATGAAGATGATGATGAGGGTAAACAGTGGTGATAAATGATGAAGATGATGATGATGAGGGTAACCAGTGGTGATGAATGATGAAGATGATGGTGATGATGAAGGTAAACAGTAGTGATGAATGATGAAGATGAAGGTGATGATGAAGGTAAACAGTAGTGATGAATGATGAAGATGATGGTGATGATGAGGGTAAACAGTAGTGATGAAGATGATGGTGATGATGAGGGTAAACAATGGTGATGAATGATGAAGATGATGGTGATGATGAGGGTAAACAGTAGTGATGAAGATGATGGTGAAGAAGGTGATGATGAGGGTAAACAATGGTGATGAATGATGAAGATGATGGTGATGATGAAGGTAAACAGTAGTGATGAAGATGATGGTGAAGAACGTGATGATGAGGGTAAACAGTAGTGATGAAGATGATGATGACGATGAGGGTAAACAGTAGTGATGAAGATGATGATGACGATGAGGGTAAACAGTAGTGATGAAGATGATGATGACGATGAGGGTAAACAGTAGTGATGAAGATGATGGTGAAGAAGGTGATGATGAGGGTAAACAATGGTGATGAATGATGAAGATGATGGTGATGATGAAGGTAAACAGTAGTGATGAAGATGATGATGACGATGAGGGTAAACAGTAGTGATGAAGATGATGGTGATGATGAGGGTAAACAGTAGTGATGAAGATGATGATGAAGAAGGTGATGATGAGGGTAAACAGTAGTGATGAAGATGATGATGACGATGAGGGTAAACAGTAGTGATGAAGATGATGATGACGATGAGGGTAAACAGTAGTGATGAAGATGATGATGATGATGAGGGTAAACAGTGGTGATAAATGATGATGATGATGAGGGTAAACAGTGGTGATGAATGATGAAGATGATGGTGATGATGAGGGTAAACAGTGGTGATGAATGATGAAGATGATGGTGATGATGAGGGTAAACAGTGGTGATGAATGATGAAGATGATGGTGATGATGAAGGTAAACAGTAGTGATGAATGATGAAGATGATGGTGATGATGAAGGTAAACAGTGGTGATAAATGATGAAGATGATGGTGATGATAAAGATAGACAGTGGTGATGAATGATGAAGGTGAAGGTGATGATGAAGGTAAACAGTAGTGATGAATGATGAAGATGATGGTGATGATGAAGGTAAACAGTAGTGATGAATGATGAAGATGAAGGTGATGATGAGGGTAAACAGTAGTGATGAAGATGATGGTGAAGAACGTGATGATGAGGGTAAACAGTAGTGATGAAGATGATGATGACGATGAGGGTAAACAGTAGTGATGAAGATGATGATGACGATGAGGGTAAACAGTAGTGATGAATGATGAAGATGATGGTGATGATGAGGGTAAACAGTAGTGATGAAGATGATGGTGAAGAAGGTGATGATGAGGGTAAACAATGGTGATGAATGATGAAGATGATGGTGATGATGAAGGTAAACAGTGGTGATGAAGATGATGGTGAAGAAGGTGATGATGAGGGTAAACAGTAGTGATGAAGATGATGATGACGATGAGGGTAAACAGTGGTGATAAATGATGAAGATGATGATGAGGGTAAACAGTGGTGATAAATGATGAAGATGATGATGATGAGGGTAAACAGTGGTGATGAATGATGAAGATGATGGTGATGATGAAGGTAGACAGTGGTGATGAAGACGATGAGGACAGGTGGTGTTGGTTGTGGGTGATGAAGATGATGATGAAGATGATTGTGGGCAGGGCCCTGGAGGGGAGCAGCACGCTGGATCCTCCTCCTCCTCCTCCTCCTCCTCCTCAGTCCCTTTAAACCCGCAGTCCGGGTCTCCAGGACCTCCATGTCCCCCGGACCTCCTCCACTTCCTCTCAATCCGGATCAAACGTTGTGTTTTCAGTGAAATGTTCAGTTTGTTTCCCTGTGAGCTCCATGCTACTGGGCTACATGCTACTGAGCTACATGCTACTGAGCTACATGCTACATGCTAACACCGCCACCGCTGGGAGCTCAAACTGACGTAAATCACCCTAAAACCCTGATAAACCTTCACACTGTGGACATTAAACTGCGTCTGGTCGCTAAAAAAACCATAATGTGCTCATTATTATTCCTCATTCTGCGGGTTTTCGGCCGCGTTTGGCTCAAACTTACCCCGTTCATGTCAGGTTGTTGTTGTGGCTCCGCTCCGGAGCTCGGATCCTTCACGCGGGTAAAACCCCGAGCAGCAGCCCGGTCAGGAGGCGCCGCGGCCCGGATGCGTCAGACAGACTTTCCCCCGGCTCGACAGGCCCCTTCCCCGGTCACCGCGTCCCCGGTGTGGCGTTACAAGCTGCCCGCCGCTCGGCCCGTCAAGCCTCCACAGCCCCGCTCCGCCATCTTTCTCCGTGCGTGGACGTGAACGATGTGCAACTGCACCCCCTGCTGGAGGAGTGGTGGAACTGCACCCCCCTGCTGGGGGAGAGGTGGAACTGCACCCCCCCTGCTGGAGGAGGGGTGGAACTGCACCCCCTACTGGGGGAGAGGTGGAACTGCACCCCCCTGCTGGGGGAGAGGTGGAACTGCACCCCCTGCTGGGGGAGAGGTGGAACTGCACCCCCCCTGCTGGAGGAGTGGTGGAACTGCACCCCCTGCTGGAGGAGAGGTGACACTGCACTCCCTGCTGGGGGAGAGGTGGAACTGCACCCCCTGCTGGGGGAGAGGTGGAACTGCACCCTCCCCTCTGCTGGAGCAGAGGTGGAACTGCACCCCCCCTGCTGGGGGAGAGGTGGAACTGCACCCCTCTTCTGGAGGAGAGGTGAAACTGCACCCCCTGCTGGAGGAGTGGTGGAACTGCACCCCCTGCTGGAGGAGAGGTGGAACTGCATCCCCCCACCCCCTGCTGGAGGAGAGGTGGAACTGGACCCCCCCCCTGCTGGAGGAGAGGTGGAATTGCACCCCCCACCCCCTGCTGGAGGAGAGGTGGAACTGCACCCCCTGCTGGAGGAGTGGTGCAACTGCACCCCCTGCTGGAGGAGAGGTGGAACTGCTGGAGGAGTGGTGGAACTGCACCCCCTGCTGGGGGAGAGGTGGAACTGCACCCCTCTTCTGGAGGGGAGGTGGAACTGCACCCCCTGCTGGAGGAGTGGTGGAACTGCACCCCCTGCTGGAGGAGAGGTGGAACTGCACCCCGTGCTGGGGGAGAGGTGGAACTGCACCCCCTGCTGGGGGAGAGGTGGAACTGCACCCCCTGCTGGGGGAGAGGTGGAACTGAGTGAGTTCTGCAGAAAGTTTCTCCTCTGCTTGTTCACGTGGATTTGTTTTGTTGTAAAAGTGCCTTCAGGTGACTGTTGTTACTGATGCTATAGAAATAAAACACCATTTTGAGTACATAAGTATATAGTATAGTTTGCTTTATTGAATCCCAGATATTTTCGCACAATCTCATTATATTACATATTTTGTAGGAATATAGAGAAAAGTGCTCTATAATAAAAAGTTTTAATGGAGGAACCAGCAGCACGTTCAGCGCAACTACATTACATTATTTATAATAAATAAACGTGTTAATGGAGGAACCAGCAGCATGTTTCGCTGAGGCGGGTGGAGGGTCAGAAGAGGCGGCAGCTCCGGTGCCAGTTGAGACACGTGCTTGGAAGGTGAACGTCCCCGAGCCTCACCAGGACCCCCCCCCCCCCCCCAGAAGTCAAGCACCTTCCAAAATAAAGTCCAACGGTCCGGCCGTGCGACTATTTCTACCGACAGATTCAAAATAAAAGTTTATATTGCATCAAAAATGATAAAAAAAAATAAATATATATATATATATATAGTTTTTTCAAACCCGCGAGGAAGAACTTCTCCCCTACGTCACTTCCGCCTGGAGCTGCTGGGGTCACGTGACGTGGTATTAGCTCACGGACTCTGCTTTGTTTTTATCTTTTGCGCAAACCTTTTAGAAATGCGTAAATCGTGGCTTTTGCCTCATATAGTTGTTCGGGGGGGGGAGCGACGCCCCCCTCCCCCCCTGCAGGGTCCCGGGCTGCGGTGCGGCGTGCGGGGCAGCTCGACGGAGGATCTCGCGGCGGCGGCGGCAGCGGCGGCGGCGGGGAACCTGTGCGTCACGTGACCAGCATGCGGCGGAGCGTTTGATAAAAAGATGGCGTGAGCGCGGCGGAGCGGAGAGGACAACAAGCCGCGGAGGAGAGAGCAGCCGCAGCAGCGGCCGACAGCCAGGTGGGTCTCACGCCGGGAAAACAGCGGCGCCCCGAGAGGGGCGGCGCGCGCGGCCGCCGCCCCGCCGCTCGCCTTACGAGGAGCCTTTTGGGGCGTTTTTGGAGGAGAAATAAGCGCGTACGCGCGCCGTGCTAGCGCTAGCTTAGCCGCGGCGATGACAGTGCGGGCGAAGAAGAAGCGTCAACAACCTGACAACAATGTGAGCCGGGGGGCAGTTATGTGAGGCGCGGGGGGGGGGGGGGGCAGTTCTGGGGGGGGGGGGGAGCGGGGGGCAGCTAGCGGGCTTGGGAAGGACACGGTGCGGGTAAACGAGGCGACGCCTCCGCGCTTTACGGTCACTTTATTAGCGCCGCTCGATGCTAAGACGGTAGCCGCGGATCGTTATCGGGTTCACGCGCCGGGCGGGCGCGCGCGCGGTACGTAAACAAGATGCGGGATTAATTAATCCCACCGGGACTGGGAGAGGAAAGTTAGTCTGTATTAGACGGGCGGTTCGTCACCCGGCCGGGTGTCTCAGGGCAAAGTTGGAGGAGGAAGCGGCGGCCGCTGCAGCTGCAGAGCCTCTCCGGACGTCTTTTAGCCGTTTTAAACGCTTTTAGCGCAGATGAATCGTTCTAGAAACGGATTTTCTGCGGAGTTAATCTGACTTCCTGTCTGGAGGAGAGAAATCCTCCTGTTTCCACTCAGACCTCCGTCAAACCGCCACATTACTGGGTGTTGACAGCTGCTTGGTTACCGCTCGTTGTGACCAGCTTAGTCCTGCATTACACATTTATCATGTGTCGTACTGCAGTAAAGACTTTAACTGCTTCGTTTTATACTTTGCAGCGCAGAACTTCCTCAAACGTCACTGTTTTATACAAAATCATATTTCCCCCATGTTGTTAAAGCAGAATAGCACATCTCCTGTTTACTGGCCTGGACAAAGCTGGAATTCAGTTTTTACAGTAATCTGGTCCTTCTGATCCCAAACAGCTGCATTTATTTTTAATGTTTTAAAGAATCAACTGTCCACATGTGAACACGTCTTTCTTTCTTTCTTTCTTTTTTTTTTTTGTGTGCAAAAACTACCACCTGTGCTAAAACAAAAGGTTTAGGCCTCCGTTTCCAGGACAACGTGTGAATTGTTTTTTTTTGCATTTTTTTTTCTGAACAGTTTCATGTTTACAACCCGTTTCCATGGAAATGGCAGAACCGGTGTAGTGAGCACGTCTGGCCAATAGTGGGCGTTGTTGTTAGTGTTTGTACTGAATCAACAAACACATGCAGCCCAGAACAACAAGCTCTAAACATCAACAACAGGAGAACAAGGACCACCAAGTTGGATTGTTATTATTGTGACTGTCAAAATAAAACCACCAAGTAAGATTGTTATTATGGTGGCTGTCAAAATAAAAGCACCAAGTAAGATTGTTATTATGGTGGCTGTCAAAATAAAAGCACCAAGTTGGATTGTTATTATGGTGGCTGTCAAAATAAAAGCACCAAGTTGGATTGTTATTATGGTGGCTGTCAAAATAAAAGCACCAAGTTGGATTGTTATTATGGTTGCTGTCAAAATAAAAGCACCAAGTTGGATTGTTATTATTGTGACTGTCAAAATAAAACCACCAAGTAAGATTGTTATTATGGTGGCTGTCAAAATAAAAACACCAAGTTGGATTGTTATCATGGTGGCTGTCAAAATAAAAGCACCAAGTAAGATTGTTATTATGGTGACTGTCAAAATAAAACCAAGTAAGATTGTTATTATGGTGGCTGTCAAAATAAAAGCACCAAGTTGGATTGTTATTATGGTTGCTGTCAAAATAAAAGCACCAAGTTGGATTGTTATTATTGTGACTGTCAAAATAAAACCACCAAGTAAGATTGTTATTATGGTGGCTGTCAAAATAAAAGCACCAAGTTGGATTGTTATTATTGTGACTGTCAAAATAAAAACACCAAGTTGGATTGTTATTATGGTGGCTGTCAAAATAAAAGCACCAAGTTGGATTGTTATTATGGTGGCTGTCAAAATAAAAGCACCAAGTTGGATTGTTATTATGGTGGCTGTCAAAATAAAAGCACCAAGTTGGATTGTTATTATTGTGACTGTCAAAATAAAACCACCAAGTTGGATTGTTATTATTGTGACTGTCAAAATAAAACCACCAAGTAAGATTGTTATTATGGTGGCTGTCAAAATAAAAGCACCAAGTTGGATTGTTATTATGGTGGCTGTCAAAATAAAAGCACCAAGTTGGATTGTTATCATTGTGACTGTCAAAACAAAACCACCAAGTAAGATTGTTATTATGGTGGCTGTCAAAATAAAAGCACCAAGTTGGATTGTTATTATGGTGACTGTCAAAATAAAACCAAGTAAGATTGTTATTATGGTGGCTGTCAAAATAAAAGCACCAAGTTGGATTGTTATTATGGTTGCTGTCAAAATAAAAGCACCAAGTTGGATTGTTATTATTGTGACTGTCAAAATAAAACCACCAAGTTGGATTGTTATTATGGTGGCTGTCAAAATAAAAGCACCAAGTTGGATTGTTATTATTGTGACTGTCAAAATAAAAACACCAAGTTGGATTGTTATTATGGTGGCTGTCAAAATAAAAGCACCAAGTTGGATTGTTATTATGGTGGCTGTCAAAATAAAAGCACCAAGTTGGATTGTTATTATGGTGGCTGTCAAAATAAAAGCACCAAGTTGGATTGTTATTATGGTGGCTGTCAAAATAAAAGCACCAAGTTGGATTGTTATTATTGTGACTGTCAAAATAAAACCACCAAGTTGGATTGTTATTATTGTGACTGTCAAAATAAAACCACCAAGTAAGATTGTTATTATGGTGGCTGTCAAAATAAAAGCACCAAGTTGGATTGTTATTATGGTGGCTGTCAAAATAAAAGCACCAAGTTGGATTGTTATCATTGTGACTGTCAAAACAAAACCACCAAGTAAGATTGTTATTATGGTGGCTGTCAAAATAAAAGCACCAAGTTGGATTGTTATTATGGTGGCTGTCAAAATAAAAGCACCAAGTTGGATTGTTATTATGGTGGCTGTCAAAATAAAAGCACCAAGTTGGATTGTTATCATTGTGACTGTCAAAACAAAACCACCAAGTAAGATTGTTATTATGGTGGCTGTCAAAATAAAAGCACCAAGTTGAATTGTTATTATGGTGGCTGTCAAAATAAAAGCACCAAGTTGGATTGTTATTGTGGTGGCTGTCAAAATAAAAGCACCAAGTTGGATTGTTATTATGGTGGCTATCAAAATAAAAGCACCAAGTTGGATTGTTATTATGGTGGCTGTCAAAATAAAAGCACCAAGTTGGATTGTTATTATGGTGACTGTCAAAATAAAAAGCACCAATTTGGATTGTTATTATGGTGGCTGTCAAAATAAAAGCACCAAGCCCCAGGAGAACATGGACTGGGAGTCATGACACGGAGGACAGTGTGTTCTGATTGTCTCTACTGAGCATGTGCAGAACTACTGGTTACTACTGGTTACTGCCAACATGGACGACATGTGGACACGGTGGAGACGTTTCCAGAGAGACGAGATTTCGTCTGTTTACACGACGACGAATCCAGAGTGCTTTCAAAAAGTTTCCAGTGTGTAAATGAAGATTTTATATGAAACTTAGAGTGCACACAGAAACGCTCCTTTTTAATTTGATGAGTTATATAATTTGGAAAAATCGAAGCTTTGCAAGAACAATAACGATCCTTTTAAAAGTTTTTTTTTTGTTTTGGTTTTTTTTACTGGTTGTTCCACGTCTTTATTTATAACTCGGGCTGAAATGCAGGTTACACCTGCACAGGTGAGCCGCTCCCAAACGCGTGCGCGCGCACGCACACACTGTGGCTCATACCTGTCGGAGACCAACTTCCGGCTCTCCGTCGGTGGCGGTAAGCGGAGAAACGCGACAGTTTCCGCCCCAGGGAACAGCCCCCCCCCCCCTCCTCACCCCCCCTCCTCCCTCCCCACGGTGTGCGGGTGCTCCCCGGGGCTGACGCGGCTCCTCCAGCCGGGACGGATCTTCCGGTGTCCGGCTGGAAACCCCTCCGTGTCCCGCTAAGCTAAGCTAACGGAGCTAAAGGCTAACAGGCGGAAGCAGCGTGGAGCCGCAAACACGTGTCGTGTTTAGGGTCACTGGGGTGTGTGTGTGTGTGGGGGGGAGAGAGAGGTATAGACAGAGAGAGAGAGAGAGAGCGAGCTTCTCCCATCGTTTGCAGCTCCGGTACGTTTGTTTCTCGATAAACGTGAGATTGAAGGTTTAACGGTGTTAATCTGGTTCTACTTTCTCTGTTTCTACCAGGAAATGTTTTCAATGCAGGTTTTCTACTTTCATGCAAGAAGATCACGTTTACATGTGGCGTTTTTCCTCATATCGTTTGGTGTTCATGTAGATTTTGAGCCGTTTTTCTACGTGTTTATACCGTTTTGGAGATAATTCATGTATTAGGAGTCATTGCTGGATGAATTCTGGACTAAATTGTTTTATTTCTCATCATAAGTCAACAGAAAATAAAAGTGTGTGAAAGTTGTTTTTCCAAATTTGGGACATTTATGCTAGTTTTTTTTTTTATATAGCTATGTAGTACTGTCACTACAGTTGAATATCTTTCTTATTGGATCAATAATCCCAGACGTCTTGCAGAGGGAAGGTATTTGAAGGTAAAGCAGTTTATTTTGGTGTGAGAAGTGGATCAAAGTTCTCTTATTCTCTTATTTTACTGGTAGCCTGAGGGAAAGACAGATATCCTGTCATGTTCTCATGTTTCCCTTCAATATTTACACATAAATATAGATTTATATTCTGTTACAACGGGTAAGTTTGCACGATACAAAATCAACCGCAAGCATTGAAATGTATAAAAAAAAAATAATAATCTGACGTTTTTGGTCACGTTTTACTTTGGAGGGATGTTTTTGTTCTGATCCAAGTAAAGTCTGGTGTTTTATTTTGTGACATTCACTCGTTTTTGGTCAAATCGTGAAAAATCCATCAGTCGTATTTTAATACAACTTGTGTCTCACATGTTTGTCTTTTCAGTTTCTAGAAGAGTTTCTCTCAAAGTTGTGTATTGAAGCTATTTTAACTCCTAGTTCTTGTTCACAGAAGGTGTTAGTGGGATGTCTGTGCGTTGTGGTGATCCCAGCTGTGTATTGTTGTTGTTTGTGTGTTTCAGATGGACCCCGGACAGGACTTACTCCTCGCCGCCCTCAGCGAGAGCGGGATCTGCCCCAACGACATCGGCCTCTTCGACCTCGATTCTCAGGATGTTGCTCAGCCCTCCACGGCGCCGCAGGTGAGAGCCGCCGCCCCGCCGGGTCGTCATGGACTGATCAATGTACCCTGGTATTGACCTGAGGCCCTACCGCCCAGCCCTACCGCCCTGCCCTACCCAACAGGCCTCCCCAGTCTAGTGTCACTTGAAGGCCTCGTGGCTCTTCTTCAGTCGTTCTCGTATCGTTTCTTGTTTCCACGGAGACCAAGTGTTTTCAAAAAGTTGCGTTTTCAGTGACTTTGCGTAAAACTGTTAAGAACTTTGTAGTGGAGGTGAGTTGGGTTTGGTGGGTGTGTTGGATTTGTTGGGAGGGTCTGTTGGGTGAGTCGGGTGTGTTGAGTCTGTTGGGTGTCGGGTGAGTTGGGTGTTGAGTGTGTTGAGTCTGTTGGGTGTCGGGTGGGTGAGTCGGGTGTGTTGGGGTGTTGGGTGAGTCAGGTGTGTTGGGTGAGTTGAGTCTGTTAGGTGTGTTGAGTCTGTTGGGTGAGTTGGGTGTCGGGTGTGTTGGGTGAGTCGGGTGTGTTGGGTGAGTCGGGTGTGTTGGGGTGTTGGGTGAGTTGAGTCTGTTAGGTGTGTTGAGTCTGTTGGGTGAGTTGGGTGTCGGGTGGGTGAGTCGGGTGAGTTGGGTGTTGGGGTGTTGGGTGAGTTGAGTCTGTTAGGTGTGTTGAGTCTGTTGGGTGAGTTGGGTGTCGGGTGGGTGAGTCGGGTGAGTTGGGTGTTGGGTGTGTTGAGTCTGTTGGGTGTCGGGTGGATGAGTCGGGTGTGTTGGGTGAGTTGGGTGTCGGGTGAGTTTGGTGGGTGAGTCGGGTGTGTTGGGGTGTTAGGTGTGTCGGGTGAGTTGGGTGTTTGGTGTGTTGAGTCTGTTGGGTGAGTTGGGTGTCGGGTGGGTGAGTCGGGTGAGTTGGGTGTTGGGTGTGTTGGGGTGTTGGGTGAGTTGAGTCTGTTAGGTGTGTTGAGTCTGTTGGGTGAGTTGGGTGTCGGGTGGGTGAGTCGGGTGAGTTGGGTGTTGGGTGTGTTGAGTCTGTTGGGTGTCGGGTGGATGAGTCGGGTGTGTTGGGTGAGTTGGGTGTCGGGTGAGTTTGGTGGGTGAGTCGGGTGTGTTGGGGTGTTAGGTGTGTCGGGTGAGTTGGGTGTTTGGTGTATTGAGTGTGTTGGGTGAGTTGGGTGTTTGGTGTGTTGAGTCTGTTGGGTGAGTTGGGTGTCGGGTGGGTTTGGTGGGTGAGTCGGGGTGTTGGGTGTGTCGGGTGAGTTGGGTGTTTGGTGTGTTGGGTGAGTTGGGTGTCGGGTGTGTTGAGTATGTTGGGTGTTGACGCCCTGTGCGTCCCCCCCCCAGTCGATCTCCATCAGCGCCCTGGACGTGTCGTCGGGAGCCGACCCGGCCGAGGCGGTCCGCCCAGAAGCTGCCGCTCCGGCGCCCGTCGTCACAATCAGGGTGAGTTGCAGCAACATGTGGGTGTTTGCCGTGCGCCGCCGCCTCCAACCTGCCCTCTCGCCCCCCCGCAGCAGCACAAACCTCAGCCCTCCACCACCACCTTTGTCTTAAACCAGCTCAACCAGCTGCCGTCGCTCGGCGCCGCGGCGACCAAGCAGTCCGCCGCCAACCCCGTCAAACACACCATCACCGTCACCAAGGTGGTGCACGTGACCAACGCGGCGCTGCGAGGCTCCTCCGCCCCCTCGGCCTCCACGGTAGTGCCTTCAAGCAGAGAGCAGGTGAGTGGGCGGAGCCCCGACGCCCGGCGGGGGGGGTTTTAAACGCCGGGCGCTCGGCTCACGGTGGGATTTGAACCCTCGCCGCAGATCCAGCTCAAAGACCTCCTCCGCACGGGCGCCATGAAGACCGCCGGGCTGAAGGGCAACAGCCTGATGGAGCTGATGAAGCTGAAGCCCCCGCCGGACATCGCCCCCCCGGTCGCCACGGCGACGGCCACAGGTGACCTCTCTTCCTCCGGCTGCAGCACCGTCGGGAGGTGGAGGACCAGTGATGTTGGAGGCTGACGGTTCTTCTTCTCTGGTTCTTCTTCTTCTCTGGTTCTTCTTCTCCTCTGGTTCTTTCTCTGGTTCTTCTTCTCCTCTGGTTCTTCTTCTTCTCTGGTTCTTCTTCTTCTCTGGTTCTTCTTCTTCTTCTCTGGTTCTTCTTCTTCTTCTCTGGTTCTTCTTCTTCTTCTCTGGTTCTTCTCTGGTTCTTCTTCTTCTTCTCTGGTTCTTCTCTGGTTCTTCTTCTTCTTTTCTGGTTCTTCTTCTTCTCTGGTTCTTCTTCTTTGGTTCTTCTCTGGTTCTTCTTCTTCTTCTCTGGTTCTTCTTCTTCTCTGGTTCTTCTTCTTCTTCTCTGGTTCTTCTCTTCTTCTTCTCTGGTTCTTCTCTGGTTCTTCTTCTTCTTCTCTGGTTCTTCTTCTTCTTCTCTGGTTCTTCTTCTTCTTCTCTGGTTCTTCTCTGGTTCTTCTTCTTCTTCTCTGGTTCTTCTTCTTCTTCTCTGGTTCTTCTTCTTCTCTGGTTCTTCTCTGGTTCTTCTTCTTCTTTTCTGGTTCTTCTTCTTCTCTGGTTCTTCTTCTTCTTCTCTGGTTCTTCTTCTTCTCTGGTTCTTCTTCTTCTTCTCTGGTTCTTCTCTTCTTCTTCTCTGGTTCTTCTCTGGTTCTTCTTCTTCTTCTCTGGTTCTTCTCTGGTTCTTCTTCTTCTTCTCTGGTTCTTCTTCTTCTTCTCTGGTTCTTCTTCTTCTCTGGTTCTTCTCTGCTTCTTCTTCTTCTCTGGTTCTTCTTCTTCTCTGGTTCTCCTCTGGTTCTTCTTCTTCTCTGGTTCTCCTCTGGTTCTCCAGCTGAACTGAACAACGGGATCAAGAAGGAGGTGTTGAGTAAAGAAGCTCCGAGGATCTGGATCAACGACGACCTGAAGCTGCAGAACTTCTCTCACTCTCTGGTCAGTGTTTCCTCCTCCCTCCTCCCTCCTTCCTCCTCCCCTACCTTCCTCCTCCCTCCTCCTTCCTTCCTCCCTCCTCCTTCCTCCTCCCCTACCTTCCTCCCTCCCTCCTTCCTCCCTCCTCCCTCCTCCCTCCCCCTTCCTCCTTCCTCCTCCCCTACCTTCCTCCTCCTTCCTTCCTCCCTCCTCCTTCCTCCTCCCCTACCTTCCTCCCTCCTTCCTCCCTCCCCCTTCCTCCCTCCCCCTTCCTCCTTCCTCCTCCCCTACCTTCCTCCCTCCTCCCTCCCTCCTCCTCTTCCTCCTCCTCTTCCTCCTTCCTCCTCCCCTACCTTCCTCCCTCCTTCCTTCCTCCCTCCCCCTTCCTCCTTCCTCCTCCCCTACCTTCCTCCTCCTTCCTCCTCTTCTTCCTTCCTCCTCTCCTACCTTCCTCCTTCCTCCTCTCCTACCTTCCTCCTCTCTACCTTCCTCCCTCCTTCCTCCTCCTCCTTCCTTCCTCCTCCCCTTCCTCCTTCCTCCTCCCTACCTTCCTCCCTCCTTCCTCCTCTTCTTCCTTCCTCCTCTCCTACCTTCCTCCTTCCTCCTCCTCTCCTCCTTCCTCCTCTTCCTCTCCTTTCCTCCCTCCTCCTACCTTCCTCCCTCCTTCCTCCTCTCCTTCCTCTCCCTCCTCCTCCTCCTACCTTCCTCCCTACCTTCCTCCCTCTCCTTCCTCCTCCTTCCTCCTCCCTTCCTCCTCCTCCCTACCTTCCTCCCCTTCCCTCTTCCTCCCTCCCTACCTTCCTCCTTCCTCCTCCCCTACCTTCCTCCTCCCCCTACTTCCCTTCCTCCCCCTGACTCCTCCCCCCCCTCTCCACAGAAGGCCCGGGCCAGAGGGAGGAGGAGGAGCCGGAGGAGGAGGAGGAGGAGGAGCTGGGTCATGCAGAGACGTATGCAGAGTACATGCCTCTGAAACGTGAGTCAGTGTGTGTGTGGTGGGGGGCCGTTGGGGGGGGCTGCTGAGTCACATGGTCACGGTCCGTCCCCCCGTCCCCGTCCCCCGTCCCCCGTCCCCGCAGTGAGGATCGGACTGAGACACCCGGACCCGGTGGTGGAGACCAGCTCCCTGTCCAGCGTGAGCCCCCCAGACGTCTGGTACCGACTGTCCATCCCGGAGGAGACCATCGACCGGGGCTCCCTGTCCGCCCTGCAGCTGGAGGCCGTCACCTACGCTGCACAGGTACCTGGACCAGGTCTTACTCTGGACCAGGTCCACACACCAGGGCTGGACCAGGTCCACACACCAGGTCTGGACCAGGTCCACACCCCAGGGCTGGACCAGGTCCACACACCAGGGCTGGACCAGGTCCACACACCAGGTCTGGACCAGGTCCACACACCAGGGCTGGACCAGGTCCACACACCAGGGCTGGCTCCAGACAGGACTATAGATATTGAACATAGAGATGATGTGTGGAATTGAGTTCCTCCTACATTTAATCTCATCATGTAGTCCAGTATAACCTTACTGCTTCTACCTTACTGCTCTACCTTACCGCTCTACCTTACTGCTCTACCTCACCGCTCTACCTTACCGCTCTACCTTACCGCTCTAACCTTACCGCTCTACCTTACTGCTCTACTTTACCGCTCTACCTTACCGCTCTACCTTACCGCTCTACCTTACCGCTTTACCTTACTCCTCTACCTTACTCCTCTACCTTACTGCTTTACCTTACTGCTCTACCTTACTGCTCTACCTTACTGCTCTACCTTACTGCTCTACTTTACCGCTCTAACCTTACCGCTCTACCTTACCGCTCTACCTTACCGCTTTACCTTACTCCTCTACCTTACTGCTTTACCTTACTGCTCTACCTTACCGCTCTACCATACCGCTCTACCATACCGCTCTACCATACCGCTCTACCATACCGCTCTACCTTACCGCTCTACCTTACTGCTCTACCTTACCGCTCTGCCTTACCGCTCTGCCTTACCGCTCTGCCTTACCGCTCTACCATACCGCTCTACCATACCGCTCTACCTTACCGCTCTACCTTACCGCTCTGCCTTACTGCTCTGCCTTACCGCTCTGCCTTACCGCTCTGCCTTACCGCTCTGCCTTACCGCTCTGCCTTACCGCTCTGCCTTACCGCTCTGCCTTACCGCTCTGCCTTACCGCTCTGCCTTACCGCTCTGCCTTACCGCTCTACCTTACCGCTCTACCATACCGCTCTACCATACCGCTCTACCATACCGCTCTACCTTACCGCTCTACCTTACCGCTCTACCTCACCGCTCTACCATACCGCTCTACCATACCGCTCTGCCTTACCGCTCTGCCTCACCGCTCTGCCTCACCGCTCTGCCTCACCGCTCTGCCTCACCGCTCTGCCTCACCGCTCTGCCTCACCGCTCTGCCTTACCGCTCTGCCTTACCGCTCTGCCTTACCGCTCTAACCATACCGCTCTACCTTACCGGCTCTGCCTTACCGCTCTACCATACCGCTCTACCATACCGCTCTACCATACCGCTCTACCATACCGCTCTACCTTACCGCTCTACCTCACCGCTCTACCTCACCGCTCTACCTTACCGCTCTACCATACCGCTCTACCATACCGCTCTACCATACCGCTCTACCATACCGCTCTACCATACCGCTCTACCTTACCGCTCTACCTCACCGCTCTACCACACCGCTCTACCTTACCGCTCTACCTTACCGCTCTCTACCTTACCGCTCTACCTTACCGCTCTACCTCACCGCTCTACCTCACCGCTCTACCACACCGCTCTACCTTACCGCTCTACCTTACGCTCTACCTTACCGCTCTACCTTACCGCTCTACCTTACTGCTCCTACCTTGCTGCTCCATTCCTTGCCTGACCTTACTGTGTGGTGAGAACGAGGCTTTAAACCTCGACTGACAGAACGTCAGGTTCCGTCGGTCCTGAGGTGATCATGTGACCCTCGTCTTCCTCGTCTTCCCGTCTTCCTCGTCTTCCTCGCCCTTCCTCACCTGCAGCAACACGAGACGTTCCTCCCCGGCGGCGACCGTGCAGCCTACCTGATCGGGGACGGCGCCGGCGTGGGGAAAGGTCGCACCATCGCCGGGGTCATCTATGAGAACTACCTGCTGGGCAGGAAGAGATCGCTGTGGTGAGGAACATCTGGAAACACCTGGCAGCCGTCACTCCTCCTCCTCCTCCTGCTCCTCCTCCTCCTCCTGCTCGTCCTCCTCGTCCTCTTCCTCCTCCTCTTCCTCCTCCTCTTCCTCCTCCTCCCCCCCCCCCCCCCCCCCCCCCCTCCTCCTTGCTCTCTAGACGTCCTCACATTGTCCTGGTTCTTCAGGTTCAGCGTGTCCAACGACCTGAAGTACGACGCTGAGAGGGACCTGAGGGACATCGGGGCAAGAACATCCAGGTCCACTCCCTCAACAAGGTAAGGCAAGGCCGAGGCCCGGCACGTAGGGCGGCCGCGCGGCGGGACTGACTGTGGTCTCGCCCACCCTGCAGTTCAAGTACGGCAAGATCTCGTCCAAACACAACGGCAGCGTGAAGAAGGGCGTGATCTTCGCCACAATACTCCTCCCTGATCTGCGGAGAGCCAATCAGGAGGCAAGTACAAGACTCGCTTCGACCAGCTGCTGCACTGGTGTGGAGACGACTTCGACGGAGTCGTATCCTTCTGGGGGGGGGAGTGTGTGTGGGGGGGGGGGGGGGTTACATATGTATATCCATTATAATTAATGTAGATTTCCTCATCAGCAGGTGGCGCTGTGGAGCCACTCTGTTGTTTTGAGTACAGTAGTATGCTCTGAGTTGTACAGACTCCTTCTGGAGTCAGGAGTACTGGTACTGGTACAGTACTCGTGGTACGGTGGTACCGTCCAGTACTCAGTAGTAGTGCTGGTGCGGTACCTGACCAACTCCAGTACCTGTACTCCACCTCGTACTGGAGTACTGAAGTACTGGTACAGGTACTGCACCTCTCTGGTGCAGTACCTGTACCAGTACTTCAGTACTCCATTACTGGTGTGAACGATGAGAAACAACTCCTGAGTACTGGAGTCAGTACCGTACTTCAGTACTAAGGTACTGGGGAGGTGCAGCTCCAGTACTGGAGGTGCAGTACAGTACTCAGTACTGGCAGTACTGAGTACTGGTGCTGTCAGTACTCAGTACTGTCAGTACAGACTGTCCAGTACTTCAGTACTGGGGGAGTACTGGTACTGAGTACTGTCAGTACTGGTACTGACTACTTGGAGTACTGTATGCAGTACTGGTAGCTGGTACTGCAGTACTCAGTACTGGTACGTACCTGCACCTCAGTACTGGAGTGACTCCAGTACTGGATGTACTGAGTACTGGTACTGGTACTGTACTCCACTCCTGTACTGGACGTACTGCACCTCCAGTACTGGAGTACTGGTACTGGTACTGCTGTACTGCTACCAGGTACTGGTACTGTACCTCCAGTCAGATAGATGTCATGCTCCAGTATGGGAATGTATCAGACAGTCAGTACTTGGTGCTCCGAGTGAATGAAGTGTCGTGAGGACGACTGGATGAATGGTAGTTGATGGGAAGACCAGTAAATGTGTCAGGTTAAAACCTAGGTGAAGCTTATCAGACGTTCAAGAGGCTCACAAGCTATTAACCCTTTCTGCTCCTCAAGGCTCTGAGAAACAGTAGACGTAGTTGGAGGATGGAGAAGCAGTAGACGTAGTTGGAGATGGAGAAGCAGTAGACGTAGTTGGAGATGGAGAAGCAATAGACGTAGTTGAGGTTGAGAACAGTAGACGTAGTTTGAGGTGGAGAACAGTAGACGTAGTTTGAGGTGAGCAGTAGACGTAGTTTGAGGTGGAGAAGCAGTAGACGTAGTTTGAGGTGGAGAAGAGTTAGACGTAGTTTGAGGTGGAGACAGTAGACGTAGTTTGAGGTGGAGAACAGTAGACGTAGTTTGAGGTGGAGAAGCAGTAGACGTAGTTTGAGGTGGAGAAGCAGTAGACGTAGTTGGGTGGAGAGAGTTGAGGTGGAGAAGCAGTTGCGTAGTTAGTGAGAGTAGGAGTTTGAGGTGGGAGTAGACGTAGTTGAGGTGGAGAAGCAGTAGACGTAGTTGAGGTGTGGAGAAGCAGTAGACGTAGGTGGAGGTGTAGACGTAGTTGAGGTGGAGAGCAGTAGACGTAGTTTGAGGTGGAGAAGCAGTAGACGTAGTTTGAGGTGGAGAAGAGTAGACGTAGTTTGAGGTGGAGAAGAGTAGACGTAGTTTGAGGTGGAGAAGCAGTAGACGTAGTTTGAGGTGGAGAAGAGTAGACGTAGTTTGGAGGTGGAGAACAGTAGACGTAGTTTGAGGTGGAGAACAGTAGACGTAGTTTGAGGTGGAGAACAGTAGACGTAGTTTGAGGTGGAGAAGCAGTAGACGTAGTTTGAGGTGGAGAACAGTAGACGTAGTTGAGGTGGAGAAGAGTAGACATAGTTGGAGGTGGAGAACAGTAGACGTAGTTTGAGGTGGAGAACAGTAGACGTAGTTTGAGGTGGAGAACAGTAGACGTAGTTTGAGGTGGAGAAGCAGTAGACGTAGTTTGAGGTGGAGAAGCAGTAGACGTAGTTGGAGGTGGAGAAGCAGTAGACGTAGTTTGAGGTGGAGAAGAGTAGACGTAGTTTGAGGTGGAGAAGCAGTAGACGTAGTTTGAGGTGGAGAAGCAGTAGACGTAGTTTGAGGTGGAGAAGCAGTAGACGTAGTTGGAGGTGGAGAAGAGTAGACGTAGTTTGAGGTGGAGAAGCAGTAGACGTAGTTTGAGGTGGAGAAGCAGTAGACGTAGTTTGAGGTGGAGAAGAGTAGACGTAGTTTGAGGTGGAGAAGCAGTAGACGTAGTTTGAGGTGGAGAAGCAGTAGACGTAGTTTGAGGTGGAGAAGCAGTAGACGTAGTCGGAGGTGGAGAAGCAGTAGTTGGAGGTGGAGAACAGTAGACGTAGTCGGAGGTGGGGAACAGTAGACGTAGTTGGAGGTGGAGAAGCAGTAGACGTAGTTGGAGGTGCAGAAGCAGTAGTTGGAGGTGGAGAACAGTAGACGTAGTTGGAGGTGGAGAAGCAGTAGACGTAGTTGGAGGTGCAGAAGCAGTAGTTGGAGGTGGAGAACAGTAGACGTAGTTGGAGGTGGAGAAGCAGTAGACGTAGTTGGAGGTGGAGAAGAGTAGACGTAGTTTGAGGTGGAGAAGCAGTAGACGTAGTTTGAGGTGGAGAAGCAGTAGACGTAGTTTGAGGTGGAGAAGAGTAGACGTAGTTTGAGGTGGAGAAGCAGTAGACGTAGTTTGAGGTGGAGAAGCAGTAGACGTAGTTTGAGGTGGAGAAGAGTAGACATAGTTGGAGGTGGAGAACAGTAGACGTAGTTTGAGGTGGAGAACAGTAGACGTAGTTTGAGGTGGAGAACAGTAGACGTAGTTTGAGGTGGAGAAGCAGTAGACGTAGTTTGAGGTGGAGAACAGTAGACGTAGTTTGAGGTGGAGAAGAGTAGACATAGTTGGAGGTGGAGAACAGTAGACGTAGTTTGAGGTGGAGAACAGTAGACGTAGTTTGAGGTGGAGAACAGTAGACGTAGTTTGAGGTGGAGAAGCAGTAGACGTAGTTTGAGGTGGAGAAGCAGTAGACGTAGTTGGAGGTGGAGAAGCAGTAGACGTAGTTTGAGGTGGAGAAGAGTAGACGTAGTTTGAGGTGGAGAAGCAGTAGACGTAGTTTGAGGTGGAGAAGCAGTAGACGTAGTTTGAGGTGGAGAAGCAGTAGACGTAGTTGGAGGTGGAGAAGAGTAGACGTAGTTTGAGGTGGAGAAGCAGTAGACGTAGTTTGAGGTGGAGAAGCAGTAGACGTAGTTTGAGGTGGAGAAGAGTAGACGTAGTTTGAGGTGGAGAAGCAGTAGACGTAGTTTGAGGTGGAGAAGCAGTAGACGTAGTTTGAGGTGGAGAAGCAGTAGACGTAGTCGGAGGTGGAGAAGCAGTAGTTGGAGGTGGAGAACAGTAGACGTAGTCGGAGGTGGGGAACAGTAGACGTAGTTGGAGGTGGAGAAGCAGTAGACGTAGTTGGAGGTGCAGAAGCAGTAGTTGGAGGTGGAGAACAGTAGACGTAGTTGGAGGTGGAGAAGCAGTAGACGTAGTTGGAGGTGGAGAACAGTAGACGTAGTTGGAGGTGGAGAAGCGTTGTCCTCCTTCACCCGTCCTCAGATCGTGTATGACGAGTGTCACAAGGCGAAGAACGTTTGTCCCATCGGCTCGTCTAAACCCACCAAGACCGGCCTGGCGGTGCTGGAGCTGCAGAACAAGCTGCCCAGGGCCCGGGTGGTGTACGCCAGCGCCACCGGTGAGTAATCTGATTACTGGGGGGGACATCTGAGGGGACACTCTAACGCTCTAACTCGGGGGGGTCGAGCTGGTTTCAGTTGAGGGGCCACATCACCCTGACCTGACCTCTGACCTCTGGAGGCCGACAAGTCAAACGTAACATACTAAACTGCAGATCTGGACAAACATCAAAGTCTTTCCTTCCTTTGATCCTTTTGTAACTGCAAGGGTTTGCCAGTCTATTCTGAAATTTACATATTAAAGTTAATCAGATATTATATTTGCAAAAACAACAATTCCCCAATCAGCTGTATCTGAATACCCTAGTTTTATTCAGGATTAAAACATTTTGTCATCATCTGGAAATTGTTTTGAGTTTACATGTCTAAAGTATCATTTCACATAAATTGGACTCGTCGTTTTATTGTGAAAGGTGTTGCGTCATGTGACCTCCACAGATTACATTAATTAATTCTAACCAAGGGAGGTTTTAATGCCTCATGTTGGACACCCCTGGTCTAACTCGTCCCCTCTGGCCCCCGGGGCCTCATGTTGGACACCCCTGGTCTAACTCGTCCCCTCTGGCCCCCGGGGCCTCATGTTGGACACCCCTGGTCTAACTCGTCCCCCTCTGGCCCCCGGGCCTCATGTTGGACACCCCTGGTCTAACTCGTCCCCTCTGGCCCCCGGGGCCTCATGTTGGACACCCCTGGTCTAACTCGTCCCCTCTGGCCCCCGGGGCCTCATGTTGGACACCCCTGGTCTAACTCGTCCCCTCTGGCCCCCGGGGCCTCATGTTGGACACCCCTGGTCTAACTCGTCCCCTCTGGCCCCCGGGCCTCATGTTGGACACCCCTGGTCTAACTCGTCCCCCTCTGGCCCCCGGGGCCTCATGTTGGACACCCCTGGTCTAACTCGTCCCCCTCTGGCCCCCGGGCCTCATGTTGGACACCCCTGGTCTAACTCGTCCCCTCTGGCCCCCGGGGCCTCATGTTGGACACCCCTGGTCTAACTCGTCCCCTCTGGCCCCCGGGGCCTCATGTTGGACACCCCTGGTCTAACTCGTCCCCTCTGGCCCCCGGGGCCTCATGTTGGACACCCCTGGTCTAACTCGTCCCCTCTGGCCCCCGGGCCTCATGTTGGACACCCCTGGTCTAACTCGTCCCCTCTGGCCCCCGGGGCCTCATGTTGGACACCCCTGGTCTAACTCGTCCCCCTCTGGCCCCCGGGGCCTCATGTTGGACACCCCTGGTCTAACTCGTCCCCCTCTGGCCCCCGGGGCCTCATGTTGGACACCCCTGGTCTAACTCGTCCCCCTCTGGCCCCCGGGGCCTCATGTTGGACACCCCTGGTCTAACTCGTCCCCTCTGGCCCCCGGGGCCTCATGTTGGACACCCCTGGTCTAACTCGTCCCCCTCTGGCCCCCGGGGCCTCATGTTGGACACCCCTGGTCTAACTCGTCCCCCTCTGGCCCCCGGGCCTCATGTTGGACACCCCTGGTCTAACTCGTCCCCTCTGGCCCCCGGGGCCTCATGTTGGACACCCCTGGTCTAACTCGTCCCCCTCTGGCCCCCGGGGCCTCATGTTGGACACCCCTGGTCTAACTCGTCCCCCTCTGGCCCCCGGGGCCTCATGTTGGACACCCCTGGTCTAACTCGTCCCCTCTGGCCCCCGGGGCCTCATGTTGGACACCCCTGGTCTAACTCGTCCCCCTCTGGCCCCCGGGGCCTCATGTTGGACACCCCTGGTCTAACTCGTCCCCCTCTGGCCCCCGGGCCTCATGTTGGACACCCCTGGTCTAACTCGTCCCCTCTGGCCCCCGGGGCCTCATGTTGGACACCCCTGGTCTAACTCGTCCCCTCTGGCCCCCGGGGCCTCATGTTGGACACCCCTGGTCTAACTCGTCCCCCTCTGGCCCCCGGGGCCTCATGTTGGACACCCCTGGTCTAACTCGTCCCCTCTGGCCCCCGGGGCCTCATGTTGGACACCCCTGGTCTAACTCGTCCCCTCTGGCCCCCGGGGCCTCATGTTGGACACCCCTGGTCTAACTCGTCCCCTCTGGCCCCCGGGGCCTCATGTTGGACACCCCTGGTCTAACTCGTCCCCTCTGGCCCCCGGGGCCTCATGTTGGACACCCCTGGTCTAACTCGTCCCCTCTGGCCCCCGGGGCCTCATGTTGGACACCCCTGGTCTAACTCGTCCCCCTCTGGCCCCCGGGGCCTCATGTTGGACACCCCTGGTCTAACTCGTCCCCCTCTGGCCCCCGGGCCTCATGTTGGACACCCCTGGTCTAACTCGTCCCCCTCTGGCCCCCCGGGCCTCATGTTGGACACCCCTGGTCTAACTCGTCCCCTCTGGCCCCCGGGGCCTCATGTTGGACACCCCTGGTCTAACTCGTCCCCTCTGGCCCCCGGGCCTCATGTTGGACACCCCTGGTCTAACTCGTCCCCCTCTGGCCCCCGGGCCTCATGTTGGACACCCCTGGTCTAACTCATCCCCTCTGGCCCCCGGGGCCTCATGTTGGACACCCCTGGTCTAACTCGTCCCCTCTGGCCCCCGGGGCCTCATGTTGGACACCCCTGGTCTAACTCGTCCCCTCTGGCCCCCGGGGCCTCATGTTGGACACCCCTGGTCTAACTCGTCCCCTCTGGCCCCCGGGGCCTCATGTTGGACACCCCTGGTCTAACTCGTCCCCTCTGGCCCCCGGGGCCTCATGTTGGACACCCCTGGTCTAACTCGTCCCCTCTGGCCCCCGGGGCCTCATGTTGGACACCCCTGGTCTAACTCGTCCCCTCTGGCCCCCGGGCCTCATGTTGGACACCCCTGGTCTAACTCGTCCCCTCTGGCCCCCGGGGCCTCATGTTGGACACCCCTGGTCTAACTCGTCCCCTCTGGCCCCGGGGCCTCAATGTTGGACACCCCTGGTCTAACTCGTCCCCTCTGGCCCCCGGGCCTCATGTTGGACACCCCTGGTCTAACTCGTCCCCCTCTGGCCCCCAGGAGCCTCGGAGCCCCGGAACATGGCCTACATGAACCGCCTGGGGATCTGGGGACACAAGACGCCCTTCAGGGAGTTCGGCAACTTCATCCAGGCTGTGGAGCGCAGGCAGGTTCTTTTATTGTGGCGGGGGAACACCTCGCTTCCTGTTCCTTCCTTAGCTTCCTCTTCTTCTTCTGCGTTTTTATTTTACCTCCTTTCTTCTGCTTTCTGTCTCTTCACATTTTTATGTCCCGCTACATCCACTCTTCTTCTCCTCCTCTTTCTCCTCCTCTTCCCTTCCTCCCCCTCTTCTCTTCTTCCCCTCCTCTTATCTTCTTTCTTCTCCTCTTATCTTCTTTCTTCTCCTCTTATCTTCTTTCTTCTCCTCTTCCCTTCTTTCTCCTCCTCTTCCCTTCTTTCCCTCCTCTTCCTTCTTTCTCCTCCTCTTCCCTTCTTTCCCTCCTCTTCCCTTCTTTCTCCTCCTCTTCCCTTCTTTTCCTCCTCCTTTTCTCTTCTTCTCCTCCTCTTCTCTTCTCCTCCTCCTCTTCCTTCCTCCTCCTCTTCCCTTCTTTCTCCTCTTCCCTTCTTTTCCTCCTCCTTTTCCTTCTTTCTCCTCCTCTTCTCTTCTCCTCCTCCTCTTCCCTTCCTCTCCTCTTCCCTTCTTTCTCCTCTTCCCTTCTTTTCGTCCTCCTCTTCCCTTCCTCCTCCTCCTCCTTCTTCCCTTCTTTCTCCTCTTCCCTTCTTTTCGTCCTCCTCTTCCCTCCTCCTCTTCCCTTCTTTCTCCTCTTCCCTTCTTTTCGTCCTCCTCTTCCCTCCTCCTCCTCCTCTTCCTTCTTTCTCTCTTCCCTTCCTCCTCCTCCTCTTCCCTTCTTTTCGTCCTCCTCTTCCCTTCCTCCTCTCCTCTTCTCTCTTTCTCCTCCTCCTCCTCTTCCTTCTCCTCATCCTCTTCCCTTCTTTCTCCTCCTCCTCCTCCCTCCTTCTCCTCCTCCTCCTCCTTCCCTTCTCCTCCTCCTCCTCCCTCCTTC
>NW_027661904.1:2500-11630 GCF_963422515.1 Blennius ocellaris
GGGAGCCAAAACCCCAAATCTGCCGGGGGCTCCGGGGGTCCGGGGCTCCGGGGCTCCGGGGGGCTCCGGGGGGGCTCCGGGGGGCTCCGGGGGCCGGGGGGGCCGCCTCACGGTTTCTGATTCCCACGGTGGGATATAATATTTTGGGCTCCTGTGGTGGAAAAAAGAAAAAGCAATGTGAACGTGGGAACCTGAACACAAACTCACCTTCTGACACTAAACCAGGAACTAAACCAGGAACTAAACCAGGAACTAAACCTTGTGTTTCCCAGGACTTTCTCGTCAGAAGTCCAGAGCAGCTCAGTTTGCCGGCGCCACACAGAACCTCCACACTTGTGGTTCTCGCAGGATCAAATTCTGCCATAAGAATTCTCCTCACTACTGTTTTCACTGTGGCGGCTGAGCCGGTCTGCGACGCGCCGACTCGGCTTCCCCAGAACCCACAACCTCTCAGTAAGCTACGTTAAAGCCTGGGAATCACAGCGTTTAAAGAATAAGGCAAACTGAAAGAGTCCCTGTGTTCTGACAGGATTTCTGTTTGATTTAAAGTCCACAAGCAGACGACTGCTGGTTTCAGCCTTCAGGCTCCACGTTGAACAGACTGTTGGACGTTCAGCTCCACTTCAGTTCTTTACTTCGAGAACTTCTTTCTTTCTGACGCTTCCTCTCGCGTTTAGCTTGAACGCTTGAAACCAGTGGTTTTGACAAAAAGGTTTTAATTCCCCTCAAATCATGGATGTGGAACATGTTTTAGTTCTGACTTTCATGTTTGAACTTTGAAGTTTTTCTTGTGGCGACAAATTTCTAATATCACAGGAGTCATGTTATCCAACTTCACCTCCTCCTCCTCCTCCTCCTCCTCCTCCTCCTCCTGGTCCACAAACCTCGATCCTCCTCCATTAGAATATTGATCATAGGAGCTACATTCAGAATCTGCTGTGTCTGTGTGAGTTGGACTGGCTCCGCCCACACACACGCCCATCTATGGGAAGTAGGAGGAAGTACTTCCTCTCCAGAGCAGAGCTGCCTGATTGTGGGAGGAGTCAAAGGGGGAGGAGCCTACCTTGATTGTGATTGGCTGAACCCCCGATGACACTATAGAGGGTTTGATTTCTGATTGGCTGCTTGGAGCAACACACTTTTTAAAACCTGGAACAACCAGGGAGAGAGAGGACACACTGTCTTCTTCTGGGACGTCTGTCCTGGTGTGGAGACGGTCAGTACTGCTAGAGGAGACGGTCAGTACTGCTGGAGGAGACGGTCAGTACTGCTAGAGGAGACGGTCAGTACTGCTGGAGGAGATGGTCAGTACTGCAGGAGGAGACGGTCAGTACTGCTAGAGGAGATGGTCAGTACTGCAGGAGGAGACGGTCAGTACTGCTAGAGGAGATGGTCAGTACTGCTAGAGGAGATGGTCAGTACTGCAGGAGGAGACGGTCGGTACTACTGGAGGAGACGGTCAGTACTGCTAGAGGAGATAGTCAGTACTGCAGGAGGAGACGGTCAGTACTGCTAGAGGAGATAGTCAGTACTGCAGGAGGAGACGGTCAGCACTGCTAGAGGAGATAGTCAGTACTGCAGGAGGAGACGGTCAGTACTGCTAGAGGAGATAGTCAGTACTGCAGGAGGAGACGGTCAGTACTGCTTTAGAACCTTTAGGAAGTTGTTCCAGGTCTGTAGACGGTCAGTACTGCAGGAGAACCTTCAGGAAGTGGATTTGGTATAAAATGAGCCTTTAAATGAACATTGCTCGTATTCCTGTTCCCTCTCCCTCCTCAGACACGTGAAGATGTACAACGAGGTGGCGGCTGCGTCCAACATCAGCGTGACGGAACATCAAGTGACCTACGACCCACAAGCCAGCTGGCTGAAGTTCCACCTGGGGATCAGCCGCTACGCCCTCTACGCCCGGGACGACCCCGCCGTCCTCCAGCTCCTCCACGACATGCGGAACATGACCGTGGTCAGCGCAGGTGAAGCTGCTAGAACCGACGGACACTGTCGTGGTCGACGTGTCAGAACCGACATTTGTAGTCTCTGTAGACGAGACGAGTTCTCTGACGGACTTTGTTCTGTTGCAGATTACACTCAAGACGAAAAGGCCCTTAAAGGAGCTTGTGACTGCAGCCAAGGTACGTTCCACTCACTGACTCGTCGTTAGAACCTCAGATATTCACCTTCGACCGGAGTCCATGAGAATCACTGGCAATGATTCCGTGAACGTTAAACGTCACAAGCAGCCGGTTCGGGGTCACGAGGGGCCGGCGGCTCCACGAAGTCTTCAGTGATTTGCTCTCGGGGTTGTTTTGTGATGTTTGCTCTCATGTTAGAACTGCAGCCTGATTTCTGACTGACCTCTTTGTTTCCTGCTTGGCGCCGCCGTCGCACGCCGACCCGCCGCCTCTGTGACAGTGACCGCTGGCTTTTAGTCCTTTGGCACTACAATGTGAGGTTTGCGTCCCCGGGGGAGGACGGCGGCTCCGGGACGGCGGCTTCCGTTCAGAGGCTGAGCTTTGAATTGTAACCGGTTAGCACAGGAGGCTCCGCCCACACCGCCACCTCACCGAGCACCGAGACTCACGATGACCTCATCAGGCGGCGCCGCTGTTCGTCGGGGCCAAAGAAGCGTTCGGTGCCACTTTGAGGTCCCTCTATTTGTCTCCAGGACATTTTTCTCAGCCCCGCGATGAGTCTTAGCTAATAATAGTCCAGAGTTTCTCCGAGCTCGGCAGGTTTCTGCTTCACCTGGAATTAAACCGCCGCCACGTAATCCCGGGCCGTGTGACCAACCGCCCGTCAGGAACGGTGGCTTGGAGAGAAACCTGGTGATAAACACCAGATCCTGGATTCTTCGGCGGCGCGACAAATAATGTTTATTTTGCTGAGCTGGCCAGCGATTCATCCCGGTGCATTGTGGGTAGCAGCGTCTGGTCTGTCTGTCTCTGCAGTGGTGAAGCCCAGTGGACATCACCTCAAACTGGCCCTGAAGATGAGCAACTTCGCTAAAGTCATGTTCAAACCCATGAGGTGAGGAAGTTCCACGTTCTGCCGCTGAAACGCCGTTTGTGCTTCAGCCCGTCGGGCGGCGTGGAAGTATGTCTCTGGCTGATCACTTCCTGTGTCTTCCTGTGTCCTCCTGTGTCTCCCTATGTCCTCCTGTGTCTTCCTGTGTCCTCCTGTGTCCTCCTGTGTCTCCCTGTGTCTCCCTGTGTCCTCATGTGCCTTCCTGTGTCCTCCTGTGTCTTCCTGTGTCCTCCTGTGTCTTCCTGTGTCCTCCCGTGTCTTCCTGTGTCCTCCCGTGTCTTCCTGTGTCCTCCTGTGTCTCCCTGTGTCTCCCTGTGTCTCCCTGTGTCCTCATGTGTCTTTCTGTGTCTCCGTGTCCTCCTGTGTCTTCCTGTGTCTTCCTGTGTCCTCCCGTGTCTTCCTGTGTCCTCCTGTGTCTTCCTGTGTCTCCCTGTGTCCTCTTGTGTCCTCCTGTGTCTTCCTGTGTCCTCCTGTGTCTCCCTGTGTCTTCCTGTGTCCTCCTGTGTCTTCATGTGTCTTCATGTGTCCTCCTGTGTCTCCCTGTGTCTTCATGTGTCTTCATGTGTCCTCCTGTGTCTCCCTGTGTCTTCCTGTGTCTCCATGTGTCCTCCTGTGTCCTCCTGTGTCTTCATGTGTCCTCCTGTGTCTCCCTGTGTCTTCCTGTGTCTCCATGTGTCCTCCTGTGTCCTCCTGTGTCCTCCTGTGTCTTCCTGTGTCCTCCTGTGTCTTCCTGTGTCCTCCTGTGTCTCAGGCAGCAGAGAGACGACCAGACTCCGGAGGACGTCTTCTATTTTGTCGACTTCCAGCGACACAATGCAGAAATCGCTGCGTTTCACCTGGACAGGTGTCTCCACGTTGTCTTCACACCTTCACACCGAGGACAAAGTCCAACACACCTGATTGCAATGAGGGGCTCGTTACTGGGCTTTTTCACAGCCTTGGTGATGATGTCATCATTAGAATCTCCTTGATGAGGCGCCTCTCGCTCCTCTTTGTACGGGACAGGGGTTCCACAGTATTTGGGATTTATTGAGAAACGATGAGCCGTTGGATTGGAGGATGACAAATCATCGTCCATGCAGACGAACCAATAAATAAATAAATAGATAGATAGATAGATAGATAGATAGATAGATAGAGAGATAAATACACCTTCTCAACCAACTTTCATTGTAAAAGGTAATGAAATAAAACACAAAGTAGTTTTCTGCGCAGACGACTGCAGCATTTCTTTGTACAAGCCGTGATTTCCCCCGACCGGCTGATGAGCCAGAGAGGGACACCTCCTCCTCCTCCTCCTCCTCCTCCTCCTCCTCCTGCTCCTGCTCCTCCTCCTCCTCCTCCTCCTCCTCCTCCCCCTCCTCCTCCTCCTCCTCCTCCTCTCATTCTCCCTGAAGCCTCCAGAGCCAGACGTTATCATTAAGATGAGTCACCGTCTCAGACAGAATTACTCGAGGTTTGTCGTTATCGTCGGGTCGGCAGCTCCTCTGCTCCGCAGTACGATTGTAATCTGATTACAGTTCACCAGGCATGAATGGAGTTTTTCTCTGAAAACGTCCTGTGATAGGAACCAGTTCAGAACCAGCATGTTGATGAATGTGATGTTGGTTGTTGTTGGTCTTCCTCAGGATCCTGGACTTCCGGAGGGTTCCGCCGGTGGCCGGCCGGCTGCTCAACCTCACACAGGAAGTCCTGCAGGCGACCCACAACGAAGACCTGCGCTCCGTCTTCTTCACCTCCCCAGGTACCCTGAGCCACCACTTCCTGTTTATACAGCCACCACTTCCTCTTTATACAGCCACCACTTCCTCTTTATACAGCCACCACTTCCTCTTTATACAGCCACCACTTCCTGTTTATACATCCACCACTTCCTGTTTATACATCCACCACTTCCTGTTTATACAGCCACCACTTCCTCTTTATACAGCCACCACTTCCTCTTTATACAGCCACCACTTCCTCTTTATACAGCCACCACTTCCTCTTTATACAGCCACCACTTCCTGTTTATACAGCCACCACTTCCTCTTTATACATCCACCACTTCCTCTTTATACAGCCACCACTTCCTCTTTATACAGCCACCACTTCCTCTTTATACAGCCACCACTTCTTCTTTATACAGCCACCACTTCCTCTTTATACAGCCACCACTTCCTCTTTAAACATCCACCACTTCCTCTTTATACAGCCACCACTTCCTCTTTATACAGCCACCACTTCTTCTTTATACAGCCACCACTTCCTCTTTATACAGCCACCACTTCTTCTTTATACATCCACCACTTCCTCTTTATACAGCCACCACTTCCTCTTTATACAGCCACCACTTCCTCTTTATACATCCACCACTTCCTGTTTATACAGCCACCACTTCCTCTTTATACAGCCACCACTTCCTCTTTATACAGCCACCACTTCCTCTTTATACAGCCACCACTTCCTCTTTATACATCCACCACTTCCTCTTTATACATCCACCACTTCCTCTTTATACAGCCACCACCTCTTCTTTATACAGCCACCACTTCCTCTTTATACAGCCACCACTTCCTGTTTATACAGCCACCACTTCCTCTTTATACAACCACCACTTCCTCTTTATACATCCACCACTTCCTCTTTATACATCCACCACTTCCTCTTTATACATCCACCACTTCCTGTTTATACATCCACCACTTCCTCTTTATACATCCACCACTTCCTCTTTATACAGCCACCACTTCCTCTTTATACAGCCACCACTTCCTCTTTATACATCCACCACTTCCTCTTTATACAGCCACCACTTCCTCTTTATACAGCCACCACTTCCTGTTTATACATCCACCACTTCCTCTTTATACAACCACCACTTCCTCTTTATACATCCACCACTTCCTCTTTATACATCCACCACTTCCTCTTTATACATCCACCACTTCCTCTTTATACATCCACCACTTCCTCTTTATACATCCACCACTTCTTCTTTATACATCCACCACTTCCTGTTTATACATCCACCACTTCTTCTTTATACATCCACCACTTCCTGTTTATACAGCCACCACTTCTTCTTTATACATCCACCACTTCCTGTTTATACATCCACCACTTCCTCTTTATACATCCACCACTTCCTGTTTATACAACCACCACTTCCTCTTTATACAGCCACCACTTCTTCTTTATACATCCACCACTTCCTGTTTATACATCCACCACTTCCTCTTTATACATCCACCACTTCCTGTTTATACAACCACCACTTCCTCTTTATACAGCCACCACTTCTTCTTTATACATCCACCACTTCCTGTTTATACATCCACCACTTCCTCTTTATACATCCACCACTTCCTGTTTATACAACCACCACTTCCTCTTTATACATCCACCACTTCCTCTTTATACAGCCACCACTTCCTCTTTATACATCCACCACTTCCTCTTTATACATCCACCACTTCCTCTTTATACATCCACCACTTCCTCTTTATACATCCACCACTTCTTCTTTATACAGCCACCACTTCCTCTTTTTTCATCCACCACTTCTTCTTTATACAGCCACCACTTCCTGTTTATACAGCCACCACTTCCTCTTTATACATCCACCACTTCCTGTTTATACAGCCACCACTTCCTCTTTATACAACCACCACTTCCTCTTTATACAGCCACCACTTCCTCTTTATACAGCCACCACTTCCTGTTTATACATCCACCACTTCTTCTTTATACAACCACCACTTCCTCTTTATACAGCCACCACTTCCTCTTTATACAGCCACCACTTCCTCTTTATACAGCCACCACTTCCTCTTTATACATTCACCACTTCCTCTTTTTTCATCCACCACTTCCTGTTTATACATCCACCACTTCCTCTTTATACAACCACCACTTCCTCTTTATACAGCCACCACTTCCTCTTTATACAGCCACCACTTCCTGTTTATACATCCACCACTTCTTCTTTATACAGCCACCACTTCCTCTTTATACATTCACCACTTCCTCTTTTTTCATCCACCACTTCCTCTTTATACATCCACCACTTCCTGTTTATACATCCAACATTTCTCCTGAAGTCCGTCAGGTCAGTCGGTGGAAGTTCCAGAGGTTTACGTGTCTTATTATATAAGATTATATTTGTCCTGCAATAGTATAAAACCAGATTAAATCCTAAATGTTCCCGATTCCATTTCTTCCTCTTAGTTTTTTATTGCCAAACGTTTCCAGACGTCTCCTGCCGACACATCAGATTCAGAGTCTGCAGTTCATGGTGGCGCCACCGGGCGGCCGCCCCCCCCGGCGTAGGAGTCTCAATGGAGCGGTTGCTGGTTCCGTTCCCCTGCCAATGCCTGTCTTTCCCCCCAAAACAGCAAACAACACCTGCTTCTTCGCCAAGTGCCTGTACGTGTGCAAGACGGAGTACGCGGTGTGCGGCGGCCCCGACCTGCTGGAGGGCTCGCTGTCCGCCTTCCTGCCCGGCCTCAGCGTGGCGCCCCGGGTCTCCGTGGCCAACCCCTGGAGCCGCTCCTACACCTTCGCCGGGCGCCAGGAGTAAGGCCGTCCCGCGGGACTCCGGAGCCAAACGGCGGGAAGTCCAAAAACTGAACGTGTCCTCCATCTGTCCCGCAGGTGGGAGGACAATCCCTTCTTCTGTGACACGGTGAAGACGCTGCAGCCCTACAGCTCTGGAAACCGTCTGCTCAACGTGGTGGACATGTCCATCTTTGACTTCCTCACAGGTCGGCGCCACGCAAACACTCTCGTCTCTGTTTGTCCAACTTCTTAGAATCACTTCAGACAAACTTTACCCAATTCTGTTACTGTCTATTCTATTTTATACCCAGACTTTGTCACTTAGCTGTTAATACCAGGGGTCTCAAACTCAGATCCTCGAGGGCCGCAGCCCTGGACGTTCTCCACGTCTCCCTCCCTCAACGTCCTGATGGTTCTTCACCACCTTCAGCACAAAGCCAGACAACGAGCTGCTCATTGCAATCAGCTGTGTGGAAGCAGGGAGACGTGCAAACCGTGCAGGGCTGCGGCCCTCCAGGACCGGAGTTTGAGACCCCTGGTTTATATGATTATATGGTGTATATATTTTTTAATTCTTATTTTTAATATATAGTTATGTGCCTTTTTGCACCGTGGGTCCGAGAGGACTGAAATGTCATCTGTGCTGTGTGTCATGCTTATTGTTGTTGTTGTTGTTGTTGTTGCAGGGAACATGGACAGACACCACTACGAGGTCTTCACCAGGTTCGGGGACGAAGGGTTCCTGCTGCACCTGGACAACGCCCGAGGGTGAGACCGCCGCTCTGCCGACGCGGCGCTTTTCCACACGTTTTAACGCCGACGTTGGTTTTTTTTTTTTCGCCTTCAGGTTTGGGAGACACTCCCGGGACGAGACGTCCATCCTGTCCCCGCTGTCTCAGTGCTGCGTGTGAGTCTGACTTCTGAAAAAAAAACATCCCTTTAGTGCAGGGCTGGGCAATCCTGGCCCTGGGGGGGCCGCAGCCCTGCAGGTTTTCAATGTCTCCTCACATCCACACGGCAGTTAGTGGCTCCTGGTCCAGCTTCCTGCAGAGCCGCGTCATGCTAGCAGGTGTGTTTGAGGAGGGAAACATCGAAAACCTGCAGGGCTGCGGCCCCCCAGGCCCAGGATTGCCCACCCCTGGTCTAGCGGCAGAGCTTCATCCCTTCATCCCTTCATCCCGCCCTCCTCTCCCTCAGGATCAAGCGCTCCACGCTGCTGCGCCTGCAGCTGCTAGCGCAGCCCGGCTTCCTGCTGAGCGACGCGATGCGGGAGTCGCTGCGGGGCGACGCCCTGCGGCCCGTCCTGACGGAGCCCCACCTGCTGGCGCTGGACCGCCGGCTGCAGGCGGTGCTGGCGGCGGTGCGGCGCTGCGTCCGGCGGCTGGGCGAGGCCCAGGTCGTCACCCGGGACTTCGTCACCCCCGCAGAGGGCGGAGGGGCGAGGTAGCAGGCGACTCGGCGGGCGGAGCTGCTGTCCCGGAAGGAGTGTGGCGGTGGAGAACCTCCACCCCCCCCCCCCCCCCCAGAACCCCTCCTCTCTTTCTGGATACCGGCAGACGGCGTTCCT
>NW_027661903.1:0-15000 GCF_963422515.1 Blennius ocellaris
GTTCATGTGTGTGTGTGTGTGTGTGTGTGTTGTGTGTGTGTGTGTGTGTGTGTGTGTGTGTGTGTGTGTGTGTTGTGTGTGTGTGTGTGTGTGTGTGTGTGTGTGTGTGTGTGTGTGTGTGTGTGTGTGTGTGTGTGTGTGTGTTCTCGATGTTCTAGACGTTCTAGAGCAGCGAAGCTCCGTTTTCAGGTTTGATGCCAAATAAAATGTGTCTGAAATGAAGCAAGACAAAATTTTCCTTCATGAAATTCAACAGTAAAATTTTGATCTATTTCAGTTTTTGACACTTCGGTTCCACTTCTGTCACACATTTTGCTCATTTTCTCCCCTTTTGTTCAAATGTTTTCTCTTTTAAAATGGTTTTTCAGTTTTCTTTTTCCTTTTTCCTAGTTCTTTTCTTTTCCTGGTCCTGATTTGGTTTTTCCAAAAAAAAAAAAAAAAAGTGGCACAAGCAGTTTCTAAAAGTTTGACGGTTAATTTGAACGTAAATGCAGTTATTTGTTTTCTTACTTTCTAAATGTTCAGCAGGTCAGCGATGGACTGCAGGTTTATTAAGAGTTTCAGCCACAGCGTCTCGACTGGCGTCTGAAGGGTTAATTTCTGCTGGTTTGATCAGGTTGACTTTCAGATTTAGATTTTCAGATTTGAGCCAAACAATTTGGAAAAAACCAACATTCTCATCTTTGTCTGAAAGGGTCCATCTGAGTCTCAGCCGCTCTTATTCTGAAAGGGTCCATCTGAGTCTCAGCCGCTCTTATCTGAAAGGGTCCATCTGAGTCTCAGCCGCTCTTATTCTGAAAGGGTCCGCCTGTGTCTCAGTCGCTCTTGTTCTGAAAGGGTCATCTGAGTCTCAGCCGCTCTTGTTCTGAAAGGGTCCATCTGAGTCTCAGCCGCTCTTGTTCTGAAGGGTTATTGTGTGTCTCAGCCGCTCTTATTCTGAAAGGGTTAATGTGTGTCTCAGCCGCTCTTGTTCTGAAAGGGTTATTGTGTGTCTCAGCCGCTCTTATTCTGAAAGGGTTAATGTGTGTCTCAGCCGCTCTTATTCTGAAAGGGTTGTTGTGTGTCTCAGCCGCTCTTGTTCTGAAGGGATATTGTGTGTCTCAGCCGCTCTTATTCTGAAAGGGTTAATGTGTGTCTCAGCCGCTCTTGTTCTGAAAGGGATATTGTGTGTCTCAGCCGCTCTTATTCTGAAAGGGTTAATGTGTGTCTCAGCCGCTCTTATTCTGAAAGGGTTATTGTGTGTCTCAGCCGCTCTTGTTCTGAAAGGGATATTGTGTGTCTCAGCCGCTCTTATTCTGAAAGGGTTAATGTGTGTCTCAGCCGCTCTTATTCTGAAAGGGTTATTGTGTGTCTCAGCCGCTCTTATTCTGAAAGGGTTATTGTGTGTCTCAGCCGCTCTTGTTCTGAAAGGGATATTGTGTGTCTCAGCCGCTCTTATTCTGAAAGGGTTAATGTGTGTCTCAGCGCTCTTATTCTGAAAGGGTTAATGTGTGTCTCAGCCGCTCTTGTTCTGAAAGGGTCCGCCTGTGTCTCAGCCGCCCACGTCACGCTGCAGGCCGCTGTGTTGGATTCCCGTGACCTCTGACCTCTAAGCCCCGCCCCCCACTCTGCCCCTGCAGACCTGGCTGAAGAGCTACGGCTACCTGCTGCCCCACGACCTGCGGGCGTCGGGACCTGCGGCAGGAGAAGGCCATGCAGTCGGCCGTGGCGGCCATGCAGCGCTTCTACGGCATCCCGGTGACGGGCGTCCTGGACGAGACCACCGTCGAGTGAGTCCCCGGGCCGCCCTGGAGGCGGAGCCTCCGTGGGGACGGGCGCCACGCCTTCACGTCCCGCTGTGTCTGTCCCCCTCAGGTGGATGCGGCGTCCCCGCTGCGGCGTCCCGGACCACCCCCACACCAGCCGCCGGCAGAGGAGCAGGCGCTACGCCCTGACGGGCAGAAGTGGAGGGACAAGAGGATCTCGTACAGGTGAGGCCACGCCCACTCACCCGAGGCCACGCCCTCTCACCTGTCCTGCTCCCCGGCAAGACGGTGAACGCAGCACGAGCCCAGATGGCCCAGATGTTCAACAACACCTGGATTGGACAGAGAGGGAGACGAAACACTTCCTGTCTCTCTCTCTCTCTCTCTCTCTCTCTCTCTCTCTCTCTCTCTCTCTCCTCTCTCTCTCTCTCTCTTCTCATGTTTTCTTTGATCTGTTCTTTCCTGTGTAAAGCAGCTCAGCTCTCTAATGTGGTCTAATGCAGTTTACGTTTTGTCCCACGGGACCTTGAACACATCACGGCTCTCAGGACGGCTGCTTCTGTCCATTTCATCCTCCCTCCATCTCTCCATCTCTCCACCCTCCATCTCTCCATCTCTCCACCCTCCATCCCTCCATCTCTCCACCCTCCATCCCCTCCCTCCATCTCTCCCCTCCATCTCTCCCTCCATCTCTCCCTCCATCTCTCCCTCCATCTCTCCATCCTGGTCCGAGGGTCTGAAGGTTTAAGTTTCACTTTCCTGCAACTGAATCAACTAAAAGGATTTTAATTCAATTGTCTTCATCTCAAGAGGTGTGTGTGTGTGTGTGTGTGTGTGTGTGTGTGTGTGTGTGTGTGTGTGTGTGTGTGTGTGTGTGTGTGTGTGTGTGTGTGTGTTGGCCTCACCATCACAATGTTTCACACATTAACTCTTACTCTGTCTCTCTCTCTCTGTTGACACTGTTTACAGTTTGTTTGCAACTGTAAACAGTGTCAAACACGACTGTAAACAAACGTGTTTGTTTACAGTGTGTTTGCAGTATATTTACAGTTTGTATACACTGTGTTTACAGTGTGTTTACAGTTTGTTTACAGTGTGTTTACAGTATATTTACAGTTTGTTTACAGTGTGTTTACAGTATATTTACAGTTTGTTTACAGTGTGTTTACAGTTTGTTTACAGTGTGTTTACAGTATATTTACAGTTGTTTACAGTGTGTTTACAGTATATTTACAGCTTGTTTACACTGTGTTTACACTGTATAAACTCCTCCTGCTCCTCCTCCTCCTGCTCCTCCTCCTCCTCCTCCTGCTCCTCCTCCTGCTCCTCCTCCTCTCCTCCTCCCCCTCCTCCTCCTCCTCCTCCTGCTCCTCCTCCTCCTCCTCTCCTCTCCTCTCCTCCTCCTCCTCCTGCTCCTCCTCCTCCTCCTCCTCCTCCTGCTCCTCCTGCTCCTCCTCCTCCTCCTCCTCCTCCTCCTCTCCTCCTCCTCCTCCTGCAGCATCTCTAACTTCACGCCCAAGGTGGGAGAGAAAGACACCCAGCGGGCGATCAGACAGGCGTTCTCCGTGTGGCAGACGGTGACGCCGCTCAGCTTCCAGGTCAGTCGGTCTTCAGGCTCAGAGTGGCGGCGAGGGGGCGTGGCCTCCAGGGCTGGTCTCAGCCAATCAGAGCTCAGGACTGAGCGTTCGGCGGGTTTCTGGGAATCCGTTGCCACGACAACGTTTCTCTGAGCCGTTGCAAACGCGTCTTCTTGAAATCGACTCCCAAGGTGGAACTTTTCAAAAACGTTGCCACTCCGTGGTTGTGAGTTGTTAGAGCGCTGCTCCTGGTCTCCATGGAAACGGAGGGAACCACTTTGTGAGGGTCAGCTACTGCACACAGTCACCGTGGCAACCAGGCGCTCTGCACATGCTCAGTAGAGCCAATCAGAACAACGTTTCCTCGCTGGTGTCACGACTCCCAGTCCTCATTGTCCCGGACTGGGACTTTTATTTTGACAGTCACTGGGATAACTAAGAATCTAAGAAGTTCAGAGCTCATTGTTTATGTGTGTTTTCAGTACAGGAAGAAACAACAGCGCCATCCAGTGTCTCTAGTGTCTCCAGTGTATCTAGTGTCTCCAGTGTCTCCAGTGTCTCTAGTGTCTCCAGTGTCTCTAGTGTCTCCAGTGTCTCCAGTGTTTCTAGTGTCTCCAGTGTCTCTAGTGTCTCCAGTGTTTCTAGTGTATCTAGTGTCTCCAGTGTTTCTAGTGTCTCCAGTGTCTCTAGTGTCTCCAGTGTCTCCAGTGTTTCTAGTGTCTCCAGTGTCTCTAGTGTCTCCAGTGTTTCTAGTGTATCTAGTGTCTCCAGTGTCTCTAGTGTCTCCAGTGTCTCCAGTGTCTCTAGTGTTTCTAGTGTCTCCAGTGTCTCTAGTGTTTTTAGTGTCTCCAGGGTCTCCAGTGTCTCCAGTGTCTCCAGTGTCTCTAGTGTCTCCAGTGTCTCCAGTGTATCTAGTGTCTCCAGTGTCTCTAGTGTCTCCAGTGTCTCTAGTGTTTCTAGTGTTTCTAGTGTCTCCAGTGTCTCCAGTGTCTCCAGTGTCTCCAGTGTCTCCAGTGTCTCTAGTGTTTCTAGTGTCTCCAGTGTCTCCAGTGTCTCCAGTGTCTCTAGTGTCTCTAGTGTCTCCAGTGTTTCTAGTGTCTCCAGTGTCTCCAGTGTCTCTACTGGTTAGAACCCTGAAATGCAGAAACGATGTGTTTTCATATGAAACGTTGTCGTGAAAACGAGGCCTTCGTTGTTGTTGGACAAACGCTGCGACAGACCAAAGACGTGATTTGAGGAAGTTTATTTTGAAGGAGGTAAATTTGAAGGGTTTTGGGCTGACGGGTCTGACTCGTCTCACCAGGAGGTTCCGTACTCGGAGATCAAGAACGACGGCAAAGAGGCCGACATCATGATCTTCTTCGCCTCCGGTTTCCATGGCGACAGCTCCCCGTTTGACGGCGAGGGCGGTTTCCTGGCGCACGCCTACTTCCCCGGCGCCGGCATCGGGGGAGACACTCACTTCGACTCCGACGAGCCGTGGACGCTCGGCAACGCCAACCACGACGGTGAGTCAGCACTTCCTGCGTCGCAGGTCAAAGGTCGTGTTCGTCGACGAGGCACCACGCGGCGTTAGCGACCTAGCCTGGACGGATGCTAGCCCTGATAGCTGAGTCAGCGTTTCGCTTCGCCGGCGTCCAGCAGAGGGCGTGTTGAGGTGGTGGCGGTGAAAACAAACAAGGTTGAATATAGAAGTTGGTGGAGCGGCTCGGCTCTCAGTCAGGAGGTTGCTGGTTCGATTCCCCGTCTGTCTGTGTGTCAAAGTATAAAACGCTGAACGCCGAACGATTGCTTCTTCTTAGAAGAACTTCACTGCAACAAACAAACAAACAACAACCTGAGAGTCTTTGTTCTGTTACTGAGAGCGCGACGTCCAGTTGCTTTGATGGTGTTCAGATCAAAGTACCAGGTGGTGCCACTGCACACACACACACACAGTAATTGAAAGATGAGAGGAGATAAAGGGAGTCCTGCGCCGCTCTGAAAGTTAATGTGAGGTTCAGAAGACGGGACGAGGACGGGACGAGGACGGGATGAGGACGAGGACGGGACGAGGACGAGCAGGCCGGCGTCTGTGTGGCAGTGGAGGGATCAGTGTCTGATCAACCTGAAGACACTGCTGAGGACATGAAAACCGTCCTGAGAGACGAAGGTCAACCTCCCGGAGCAGAAGGACGCCTGAGGTCTCGGCGTTACCGTGTGGAGATGGTTCACTAGACGAGTCCCGCTGGAGGACAGAACTTCTCTCCATTCAGACACACTGACGACGACCCGACAGATCGTTTTCAAAATGGAGTCTCAAAACGAGCCCGAGGCCGGTGGTCATAATGTTGTGGCTGATCAGTGATGTTCTTATTTCACCTGCTGCCCCCCCCTCCTGCTTCACAGGGAACGACCTGTTCCTGGTGGCGGTCCACGAGCTGGGCCACGCCCTGGGCCTGGAGCACTCCAACGACCCCAGCGCCATCATGGCGCCGTTCTACCAGTACATGGACACGAGCAACTTCAAGCTGCCGCTGGACGACCTGCAGGGGATCCAGAAGATCTACGGTGGGTCGTAGGGTCCAGGTCCAGAAGGTCTACGGTGGGTCGTAGGGTCCAGGTCCAGAAGGTCTACGGTGGGTCGTAGGGTTCAGGTCCAGAAGGTCTATGGTGGGTCGTAGGGTCCAGGTCCAGAAGGTCTACGGTGGGTCGTAGGGTCCAGGTCCAGAAGGTCTACGGTGGGTCGTAGGGTCCAGGTCCAGAAGGTCTACGGTGGGTCGTAGGGTTCAGGTCCAGAAGGTCTATGGTGGGTCGTAGGGTCCAGGTCCAGAAGGTCTACGGTGGGTCGTAGGGTCCAGGTCCAGAAGGTCTACGGTGGGTCGTAGGGTTCAGGTCCAGAAGGTCTATGGTGGGTCGTAGGGTCCAGGTCCAGAAGGTCTACGGTGGGTCGTAGGGTTCAGGTCCAGAAGGTCTACGGTGGGTCGTAGGGTCCAGGTCCAGAAGGTCTACGGTGGGTCGTAGGGTTCAGGTCCAGAAGGTCTACGGTGGGTCGTAGGGTTCAGGTCCAGAAGGTCTACGGTGGGTCGTAGGGTTCAGGTCCAGAAGGTCTATGGTGGGTCGTAGGGTTCAGGTCCAGAAGGTCTACGGTGGGTCGTAGGGTTCAGGTCCAGAAGTAGTAGTAGTAGTAGAAGTAGTAGTAGATGCAGATGTAGTAGTAGAAGTAGCAGTAGCAGTAGCAGTAGAAGTAGCAGTAGAAGTAGCAGTAGACGTAGCAGTAGTAGTAGAAGTAGCAGTAGAAGTAGCAGTAGCAGTAGCAGTAGCAGTAGCAGTAGCAGTAGAAGTAGCAGTAGCAGTAGCAGTAGCAGTAGCAGTAGCAGTAGTAGTAGAAGTAGCAGTAGAAGTAGCAGTAGCAGTAGCAGTAGCAGTAGCAGTAGCAGTAGAAGTAGCAGTAGAAGTAGCAGTAGCAGTAGCAGTAGAAGTAGCAGTAGAAGTAGCAGTAGAAGTAGCAGTAGCAGTAGCAGTAGAAGTAGCAGTAGCAGTAGCAGTAGCAGTAGAAGTAGCAGTAGAAGTAGCAGTAGCAGTAGTAGTAGAAGTAGCAGTAGCAGTAGAAGTAGCAGTAGAAGTAGCAGTAGAAGTAGCAGTAGCAGTAGCAGTAGAAGTAGCAGTAGAAGTAGCAGTAGAAGTAGCAGTAGCAGTAGCAGTAGAAGTAGCAGTAGAAGTAGCAGTAGAAGTAGCAGTAGAAGTAGCAGTAGCAGTAGCAGTAGAAGTAGCAGTAGAAGTAGCAGTAGAAGTAGCAGTAGCAGTAGCAGTAGAAGTAGCAGTAGAAGTAGCAGTAGAAGTAGCAGTAGAAGTAGCAGTAGCAGTAGCAGTAGAAGTAGCAGTAGCAGTAGAAGTAGCAGTAGAAGTAGCAGTAGAAGTAGCAGTAGAAGTAGCAGTAGCAGTAGCAGTAGAAGTAGCAGTAGCAGTAGCAGTAGAAGTAGCAGTAGCAGTAGCAGTAGAAGTAGCAGTAGAAGTAGCAGTAGCAGTAGAAGTGATCCTAAAGCTCAGGTGTTTCCCCAGGAATCCCCACCGCCATGCTGGAGCCCACCCGCCCCCTCCCCACCCTCCCCTCTAGAAGGACTCACTCCTCCGACCGTAAACACGAGCGCCCCCCCCGCCCGGCCCGCCCCCCCGGCGACCGCCCCGCGTTGCCCGGCAACGGAAAACCCAACATCTGTGACGGCAACTTCAACACCGTGGCGTTCTTCAGGAGGGAGATGTTCGTCTTCAAGGTGAGCAAACTCTCAGCTGTTTACCTAAACCTGACCTAAAGCTGAACTAAACCTGAACTAACCTGACCTAACCTGACCTAAAGCTGAACAAAACCTGACCTAACCTGAACTAAACCTGAACTAACCTGACCTAACCTGACCTAAAGCTGAACAAAACCTGACCTAACCTGAACTAAACCTGAACTAAACCTGACCTAAACCTGACCTAAACCTGAACTAACCTGAACTAACCAGAACTCACCAGAACTCACCAGAACTGCTCTCAGGTCAGCTTCTGGAAGCTTCTGCCTCTTCCTCTACCTGCTGGAGTCTCTTTGATGTTTTGTGTTTCTTTGTGGTTGTTTCATAAGAAAGATGGAATATCGACAAAAAAAGATGGAATATAGATGGGAGACAGACGGGGGACAGACGGGGGACAGACGGGAGACAGACGGGAGACAGACGGGGGACAGACGGGAAACAGATGGGAGACAGACGGGAGACAGATTGGGGACAGACGGGAGACAGATGGGAGACAGATGGGAGACAGATGGGAGACAGATGGGAGACAGACGGGAGACAGACGGGAAACAGATGGGAGACAGACGGGAGACAGATTGGGGACAGACGGGGACAGGCGGGGGACAGATGGGAGACAGACGGGGGACAGACCGTCTCACGGTGGGTCAGAGACGATGGAATACAAAGAAAGGTCACATGAGTTGAAAATCAAAGTACCTGGAAGATCGTCACAACAACAAATCCATCAAAGTGAGACACAAAACAACAAAGACAAAATAAACAAGTTTCCCGTTTCTTTCCTTGGTTTCAAAATAAAAGCACAAAATTTCCCAGAGAGACTGCAGCGTGTCCCTGAACGCACCGCGGGGTTTCCTGCCGCCTCCAGCGGCGGGTGGAGTCAGGACACCGCCTCCGGAGCTTATTATGGGATGTTTGCTCTCTTCTTATGGATGTGACTCATCGATTCTTTTTCTGCTGGAGACAGAAGAGTGTGTGTGTGTGTGTGTGTGTGTGTGTGTGTGTGTGTGTGTGTGTGTGTGTGTGTGTGTGTGTGTGTGTGTGTGTGTGTGTGTGTGTGTGTGTGTGTGTGTGTGTGTGTGTGTGAGGAGAGTCAGAGAACCACTGTGTCCTAGATTCACCCACGCCAAATGATAATGAGTTCAGATTGATGCTCACTCCCCCCCCCCCCCCCCGTCCTTCCTCACAATCTTCCGTCTCTCCTGCTTTGATCTTGCGTTCCAGTTTCCTTTCATCATCACAGTTTCTCCCTTTTTTTAAGGAAAAATCTCCCCGAGTTTGATTTCAACTTAAAAGTCAAGTTATTTCAGCGCCCCCCCTCCAGCTGAGCCCGACGGTTTCGTCGCCGGCTGCTGTGGCGGGTGTTTGGCGCTGCGCTGTGATTGGCCGGCGGGGTGTTGATGGTCTGTGGTCCTGCAGGACCGCTGGTTCTGGCGCCTGAGGAACAACAAGGTCCAGGAGGGCTACCCCATGCAGATCGACCAGTTCTGGAAGGGCCTGCCGCCGCGCATCGACGCCGCCTACGAGAGGTCGGACGGAAAATTTGTCTTCTTCAAAGGTGAGGCCCGACCGGCGCCACCTGGAGGACAGGAGTCCAGATACATTCATCACACATCAGAGGTAGAATTGATTGAATTCCACAATCAAATATCGAGAAAAGGAAACGACCAACATGACGGCGGAGACCCAGACGGACTGAGGCTCCGCCCACACGCCGCCGCCGCTTCCTGTCACCACCAAAACAACTGAAGAATGAAGAAAGAATGAAAACAGATGAAAGAAAAAAGCAGGATTCTATCATTTAAGACCAGGAGAAGCTGGTCTTCCTCCTCCACCTCCTCCGTCTCCTCCTCCACCTCCAGCAGGAGACGAGACGTGATACAGATTGTTTTCATTCTAAAGCAATTTATTGTGGTGAAATTGTGGTTAAATCAAAGTCCAGGTTTACAGACTCTGACAATAGAAATCAAAATAAATGTAATTAAAATGCGCCGCTTGTTTCAGAAGCTGCTCTCAACGTCTAGAAGGAAACGATTCTGTCTAGAAGGAAACGATTCTGTCTAGAAGGAAACGATTCTGTCTAGAAGGAAACGATTCTGTCTAAAAGGAAACGATTCTGTCTAGAAGGACGTCACTCCATCTCTTCATCTTTATTAGTGTTCATCAGTGTTTGATCTCCGGTTATTTAAAGAAGAAAACTTTGTTTCTAACCTCTTTGTATTTTCCTACATCTTAACAATAAGACTGAATATAGAGCAGCCGAGCAGCCGAGCAGCACCTAAACCCAGACGACTCGTCCACTAAACTACACACCCGGACGACTCGTCCACTAAACTACACACCCGGACGACTCGTCCACTAAACTACAAACCCAGACGACTCGTTCACTAAACTACAAACCCAGATGACCCGTCCACTAAACTACAAACCCAGACGACTCGTCCACTAAACTACAAACCCGGACGACTCGTCCACTAAACTGCAAACCCGGACGACTCGTCCACTAAACTGCAAACACAGATGACCCGTCCACTAAACTACAAACCCGGACGACTCGTCCACTAAACTACAAACCCAGACGACCCGTCCACTAAACTACAAACCCAGACGACTCGTCCACTAAACTGCAAACCCGGACGACTCGTCCACTAAACTGCAAACCCGGACGACCCGTCCACTAAACTACAAACCCGGACGACTCGTCCACTAAACTGCAAACCCGGACGACCCGTCCACTAAACTACAAACCCGGACGACCCGTCCACTAAACTACAAACCCGGACGACTCGTCCACTAAACTGCAAACCCGGACGACCCGTCCACTAAACTACAAACCCAGACGACCCGTCCACTAAACTACAAACCCAGACGACCCGTCCACTAAACTGCAAACCCGGACGACTCGTCCACTAAACTACAAACCCAGACGACCCGTCCACTAAACTACAAACCCAGACGACTCGTCCACTAAACTGCAAACCCAGACGACCCGTCCACTAAACTACAAACCCAGACGACTCGTCCACTAAACTGCAAACCCAGACGACTCGTCCACTCAACTGCAAACCCGGACGACTCGTCCACTAAACTGCAAACCCAGACGACCCGTCCACTAAACTACAAACCCAGACGACCCGTCCACTAAACTGCAAACCCAGACGACTCGTCCACTCAACTGCAAACCCGGACGACTCGTCCACTAAACTACAAACCCAGACGACTCGTCCACTAAACTACAAACCCGGACAACTCGTCCACTAAACTACAAACCCGGACGACTCGTCCACTAAACTACAAACCCGGACGACTCGTCCACTAAACTACAAACCCGGACGACTCGTCCACTAAACTACAAACCCGGACGACTCGTCCACTAAACTACAAACCCGGACGACTCGTCCACTAAACTACAAACCCGGACGACTCGTCCACTAAACTACAAACCCTGACGACTCGTCCACTAAACTACAAACCCGGACGACCCGTCCACTAAACTACAAACCCAGACGACTCGTCCACTAAACTGCAAACCCGGACGACTCGTCCACTAAACTGCAAACCCGGACGACCCGTCCACTAAACTACAAACCCAGACGACTCGTCCACTAAACTACAAACCCTGACGACTCGTCCACTAAACTACAAACCCAGACGACTCGTCCACTAAACTACAAACCCAGACGACTCGTCCACTAAACTACAAACCCAGACGACTCGTCCACTAAACTACAAACCCAGAGGACCCGTCCACTAAACTACAAACCCAGACGACTCGTCCACTAAACTGCAAACCCGGACGACTCGTCCACTAAACTGCAAACCCGGACGACCCGTCCACTAAACTACAAACCCAGACGACTCGTCCACTAAACTACAAACCCTGACGACTCGTCCACTAAACTACAAACCCAGACGACTCGTCCACTAAACTACAAACCCTGACGACTCGTCCACTAAACTACAAACCCAGACGACCCGTTCACTAAACTACAAACCCAGACGACTCGTCCACTAAACTACAAACCCAGACGACCCGTCCACTAAACTACAAACCCGGACGACTCGTCCACTAAACTACAAACCCAGATGACCCGTCCACTAAACTACAAACCCGGACGACTCGTCCACTAAACTACAAACCCGGACGACTCGTCCACTAAACTACAAACCCGGACGACTCGTCCACTAAACTACAAACCCTGATGACTCGTCCACTAAACTGCAAACCCGGACAACTCGTCCACTAAACTACAAACCCGGACGACTCGTCCACTAAACTACAAACCCGGACGACTCGTCCACTAAACTACAAACCCGGACAACTCGTCCACTAAACTACAAACCCGGACGACTCGTCCACTAAACTACAAACCCGGACGACTCGTCCGCTGCAATTTCTTTCAGCATTATTGATTTGAAGGATTTCAAAGTATATTCCCCACATCATGAAGGATTATTAAGTGTACGTGACACAAAAACATAAGATATATGAATATATTTGACACGGTAATAAAGTTAAAACGAGGACTAGATGGCGGCGGGGAGTGATGCGTTCAGGACCATCACGCACACCAACAACATCATCGTTGGGGGGCGGCGCCCTCTACTGGCCAGCCGCCACTGCTGACCGCTGTGTCCTGTCCGGTCCAGGAGACAAGTTCTGGGTGTTCCGGGAGGTGACGGCGGAGCCGGGGTTCCCCCACAGCCTGGTGGAACTGGGCAGCTGCCTGCCGAGGGACGGCATCGACACGGCGCTGCGCTGGGAACCCGTCGGGAAAACCTACTTCTTCAAAGGCGACCAGTACTGGCGCTACAACGAGGAGAAGCGCACGGCCGACCCCGGGTACCCCAAACCCATCACGGTGTGGAAGGGCGTCCCCGACGGGCCCCAGGGGGCCTTCATCAGCCGGGAGGGATGTGAGTCCAGACGTAGACCATCTAGATCATAGATCTTCAGTTTGAAGCATCAAACTTCTCATTAAATGTCAAAGCGGAAATTCAGAATTCCTCATGAAGCTACAATATATATATATATTAATATATGTTTCAGAGCCCCGTAGAGTAACTCTGTTCTGCCCCCCCAGTCTACACGTACTTCTACAAGGGGAAGGAGTACTGGAAGTTCGACAACCAGAAGCTGACGGTGGAACCCGGGTACCCCAAGTCCATCCTGCGTGACTGGATGGGCTGCGACCAGTCCGACATGGAGCGCTCGGGCGGTAACCGCGGCGACCGCCAGCTGCCTCTGGACGACGTGGACATCATGGTGACCATCAACGACGTGCCCACCACGGTCAACGCCATCGCCGTGGTGATCCCCTGCGTCCTGTCGCTGTGCATCCTGGTGCTGGTCTACACCATCTTCCAGTTCAAGAACAAGGGCGTGCAGCAGAGCGCCATGGCGCCGCACTACTACAAGTACCCGGTCCAGGAGTGGGTATGACAGGCAGCCTCGGTCTGGACGGGCGCCACTTCCGCTCACGCGTCAATCAGCTGACCGGCCAATGAGAGACCGCGCTGACAGACGCTGGTTGTGTTAGCTTGCGCAGCGTGAAGCTCCGCGGTAGATTTAGACTTTGACTTCTCCGTCTTTCAGGACGAAGGAGTCGAGTTCATCTGACGTCCAGAGATCAGAAGAACAGGTCCTGCATAGAAAGGACGGTGTCCTCTTCGACCTGTCCTCTGGGACATGTCCTCTAGGACATGTCCTCTGGGACCTGTCCTCTGGGACCTGACGACACAGGGTCCTCTACTCAGTGAAAACAGAAAGACAAAGAGAAGCTCCTCAGAGCCTCCAAGTGAGTTTGAAGTCCTGCAGCCGCCGAAAAACTGCTCAAAACATCAAAGAGGAAAATCAAAGGGAGGACAGGACGGCCATAGACACAAAGAAAACCAACGATCCCTCAGTGGGTCGCTGATGTTTGTTATTTCTTTTGGATTGTTTGGAGACGTAAAACTGTACGAAGACCTTTTTTCTCTCTTTTCACCGTCGACCACAAAACACCACGAACACACACACACACACACACACACACACACACACACACACACACACACACACACACACACACACACACACACACACACACACACACACACACACACACACACACACACACACACAGGGGTAAGGGTTGGAGTCGTCAGCATGTTTCCTCAAACCAAACGGCTTCAAATTAATTCATTACATCTTTTCACTTTAACTGGAAAAAGTCGATCACTTTTAAACAAATATATTCGACATGTAAAGATGTTGGATGAGATCGTTTCCATGGAGACGGGGGCGTCGTCAGCAAATCAGCCTGATCTCAGTCCACATGTCTGCTGCGCCACTCGGGTTTGGTATCGTCTCGACCTGAAGCTTCGGGACTGAAAGATAAACCTGTAATTCCTGCGGTTGTACTGGAAACGTCCCTGAATAAAGTTCTAGGATGTTTAAAACAAATGGTTTAGGGCTGCAGACGTTAGTCGCTCGCTGTACAAAGTGTTAATGGAGCAACACAGTTTCTTTTAAAAGTACATTTTAGCCAATTATTCACTTGTAAAAGAACGATGGTATTTATTTATTTTCTTCTCCTCGTCCAACCAAACACTAAAGGGGTCTTGGCCTTGGTGTTGGTGTTGGTCTTGGTCTTGGTCTTGGTCTTGGCCTTGGTCTTGGTCTTGGTCTTGGTCTTGGTCTTGGCCTTGGTCTTGGTCTTGGTCTTGGTTTCCACCAGTTGGACTGATGTTGGTTGCAGGTGAAGAGCAGCGAGTCGTCGGCATACGGTGATGATTCACCAGGTGTCACTGTTAAACATGCTTGAGACGTAAAAGACAGACGAGGTCCAGGCGTCTTCACTGCCTGTCCCTCCATGTCCCTGAAAGGAACTTGTTGTTTGTTGAGACCAGGAGAGTCCAGAGTGTCTAGAAGTTGTTGACAACCAGGTGAAAACCTGTTCCTCACTGATTGTACTGAACACCATGAGAAACAGTGCAAGTTTTTAAACAAAGGTACATCCAGGCACATTTTTTACATTTATGTGAACGTATTTGGTTTTATTAGTGTCGCTGCTGGAATTTACTTCATTCAGATCATTTCTTCTGATCTTTTTTAATTTAGCAGCAGCTGAATTAGTACAGTGAAGGTTTTCCCTGCTTCTACTCTGTGAACTGGTTCTCCTGCTGCTCCCTGCTGGGAGGTGGAAGTTACAAGTTAGATTTGACGTCTTTCTGAGGAAAGTGTGTCGCTGCTCAGAACGACTCCTGACTGGAAGGCTGATCTCAAACCTCTTGGGGTTCTGGATCAGCTTCTTCACCATGGATCCATGCAGATGTTCTGGTTTCTCTCTGGTTTCTATCTGGTTTCTGGCCTCATGCTGGCGTCTTTCGCTCTTATCGTCACTTCCTGTAAGGTTTGACAAGAAC